>NW_025765936.1:160000-236938 GCF_003918875.1 Haliotis rubra
GACCTGGGTTTTATTTCCCACATCGGTACAAGGTGAGAAGCACATATCTTTTGTCCCCAGCCGGACATTGCTGGCATATTGCTAAAAGCGGGGTAACACTATACTCACTCACTCATTCACTCAATGCACTACAATTTGTGCATATTTTCTATTTTCTAACTGACATGTTTCAATAGCATTCAGAGCTCCAGATAAGATTTAGCTCATGTGGGTACTGAACCCACTGTAATATTTTGGAGTGGGTATTATGAGTGTTGAGTGGGTATTTCATTTTCCGTTACCCACTGCTTTCAAATATGTGCGTATTTCAGTCATATTACTCACCTAAGTATTATGTCATTGAGTAAGTTTACTAAGCAGGTATGTTCTGCCTTATCTAATCAAAACCAGCTTAAATATAATGGAAATGATTTCATAAAAAATCACTCATCCTATACTGACAGTACAACACTTGTCCTATACTAACAGTACAACTTGATAGCAATCAATGTCTTTTTCATTACGCAAGCGATTTTCATAAATATATTCCGTTCGCATTTGTTTTAAACTTTTTTATGCGTCCAACATTTTAAAAGCGTGGTGGTAGTGCGCTACAATTATTTTTCAATCGTGGTGGAATTTTCTATCGTGATTTTTACCTGATACGCAGCTTATCTGGGCCTCTGGCATTATTTCAGTACATAAAGATTGCGTTGTTTCCCTGAGCAATGAATGATGTGGGATTTATTACACAGTATTGTCATTAGGGGTGGGCGATAATACCAGTTAACCGGTATACTGCAGTTCAAACTTCACAAAATGATATATTGCGGTACACTTTGCGAACCAATTCACCCAATAAGATCAGCAATTTCTGTGACCATGATCGGTAATTTTCGTGATGTAGTCATAAATACTAATAACATTTGCATTGCCTTTATATTATTATACATTAATAGTTTTGAAAATGTTTATTGGTCATGTAATTGTATTTGCATGACTTTTAAACCATATAAATAAATCTAAAAGAAATAGATTGGTACCATCACTTGTATTGATAAACAACCCAAAATAGCGGACGCCGCTGCAGTCGTCTTTTCTCAAGTTCAAAACTTTAGAGCAAAGTCTTAAATTTGGAAACATTTTATATTGATCACTTGTACAATCACATCTGAGTCCTGATAGTGGCCAGTGACATTGTTTCAAAAGAAAGTACAGTAATTTCATTACCTTAAACCATGTGTTACACTTTCACAACATATTGCAATACATATTGCAATACAGCAACACATATCGCAGTATATTGCAAAATGAAAGTTTGGCAATACCCAACCTTAATTGTCGTATTTCCAGTGTATGTGAGCGCAGGTGGCGTCAACGCCCAGATCACCAAGGGCAACCTCACTCTGTCCAATGGCGTCATCCACTTCGTCGACAGTCTGCTGGGCTATGTCTACAACACAGCTCGGGAACAGATCCAGCTGGACCCATCTATCAGGTAGTGACCTTGACCTTTCCATGTCCCTGGAAATGACAGTAGCCTCCCTTTGATGTTTTGTTTGGCTGAAGGGGTCGTTGTCGGCATGGGTACAACAGATGTGTAGCTGACAATAGTGTTGGGAATTGGTTAAAATCTCATAACTGATGATTGGATCATTACAACTGATCAATCATCGAAAATAATTGATTTGTGTCATTTATGAGATTTGTTAATGCACAAAAATGTGGAAAAAACATGTAGTTCTCTGGGGGGATTGGGCAAAATTTCACATCTTGAAAGGGTGACTAGTATGTTAGGAACATAAATTTCTTGGAGCCTTTACGATAAATTCAATCATGACTTGGAACGAGCTTGTAGTGCTTATGAAATGTAACAGACAAAACAAACCTTATGAAAAATATTGTTAATGAAAACAAGTGTTCCAGAATTGTTTGTGTTCGATTATGAGAAAACATGATCGATTGCTTGGTCGTTTAGTCACTGTGACCAATCTTCGATTATTTCAATTAATTGGACCACCACTAGCTGACAATATCATATGTTTTCTATTGTGGCAGTAAAGGTTGCACAATGTTCACAAAGATCTGTTACTCTATACAGAAACGTCCTTCGGGTACAAATCTGTAGTAGCCGTGCCGACAATGACCCCTTCAGCTTTAGTTTGGGAGACTTTGTTATGAATGAAGTTTGACCTGTGTAGGGGAGCTAACTCATGTCAGTTTCCAATGTGATTCGTATATCCAGCAATTTGTTTATCTGGATGATTGGTTGGTATACCATTGTTTGGATAAGCAGGGTTCCATTGTACATAAGAAAACCTGGACAAGATGAAGCAACTGATGTTCGAGGGACAAATTTGCTTGGGACTACCAGCCAGCCAAGCCATCATTTAGTTGAGCTGACAATATCATATATTTTGTATTGTGACAATCAAGGTTGCACACTGCTCATTAAGATCTACTATTAAACAGTATCCGAAATAGTTTCCAAATTTTGCTAGCCAGTTGGGCTAGCTATGCCTGGAAGTTACTAGCCCACAAAATAATTCATAATTCCGCAGGATTTAAAAGTGCATTATAACTTAACAAGTCGGAGCGAGTGATATATTTACAAAATGACATGAAAGGTAAAGCCAGTTGGGCCTGGTGACTCAGTGGAGATTTACTGGCCTGACTGGATTTTTACTAGCCATGGGCTAGCGGGCCAGTGGCTATTTCGCACACTGCTACTAAGACAGCATTTTAATTATGTACCAAAACTTCAAGTCAGTGTTGTCAAACACCCAAACCTAGAAACACTTTTTCAGGTGTGCACCCAGAGCCCTTAATATGAACAAGCTCAGAAAGTCTGGGGATGTTTAAAGTATTAATGTTGTCGGTTTTCTTTGCAGCCAGTTCCGTCAAGTTCTTGACAGAAGTCGAAAGGAATTACAGGATTTCCTGGTCACCACTAGTGGGGTTACCGTGTTTGTGCCGATGAACGACGCTTTCACCAATCTCCAAAACCTGCATGGCGTGGACTTCTTCAACAACCAGACTCTTATCAATTATGTAAGTTGAGAAACAGGGACAGAAGTGGGAGATACTATTATTGCTATTATTATTATAGGGTATTTATATAGCGCGCATATCCAGGCAACTAGTGCATGCTCTATTACTAGTACTTGCAAAACTGATGATGGAAAGTTAATGGTGAAGAGGGCTTCTGTTGAAAATCTGAAGATTTTGTAGCGTACTATTACTTGTAAAACTGATGATGGAAAGTTAATGGTGAAGAGGGCTTCTGTTGAAAATGTGAAGATTTTTTACCGTCAAAATGAGCCAGGTTATGAGAATTAGTCTTTGATATATTTGATAGCATTGTGTGATATTTTTTATGTGCTTGTTCTGAGAAGGTTTTCTCTGTATTTGATGATCAGTGATCAGAGAATGAAAGTTTTTGATGCATTTGGTTAATGTTGTTTTATTGTGTTTCTAAACATTTCCTCATTAACATGAGTGAGTGAGTTAAGATTTAAGTCGCGTTTAGCAATATTCCAGCAATATCACAGCAGGGGACACCAGGAATGGGCTTCACACCAGGTACCCATGTGGGGATCGGGCTTCAAGGATGAGCAAACAACCATTGTACCCATGTGGGGAATCAGAACCCAAAAGATGTCTTCAAGATGATCAGAGATCAGAGACTGAAAAAATATAATGTGTAATTTTGTTTCTTTAACCACCTCCTTGCCCAGAAAATTCCGAAAGGTGAAAAAGAATGTGTTGACAAAATAATAAAAAAAAGCCTGATGGCTCTGTAGCTCACCTACTTACAAAGTTTTAGCAGTTGTCAAATTACTGAGTCCCTTGATGGGATGTGAACACCAGGCCTTCTCATCTGAGTTTAGAGGCTTTGTCCACATGACCAAAGAGATGAAACTAGTGGTGGTCTGATTAATTGTAATAATCGAAGATTGGTCGCAGTGCCTAAACGACCAAGCAGTCGATCATGTTTTCTCATAATCGAACACAAACAATTTTCGACCACTTGTTTGCGTTAACAATATTTTTCACAAGGTTGCGGTTTTGTCTGTTACATTTCAGAAGCACTACAAAGCTCGTTCAAGTCATGATTAATTTATCTTAAAGACTCCAGGAAATTGGTGTTCCTAGCATACTAGTCATCCTTTAAAGATTTGAAATTTGCAAATGCATTTTGTGCAGTTTGCAAAAAAAAAAACCCAAAGAACTACATGTTTTTTTTCTTTATTTCTTGTGCATTAACAAACAAAACCAGGAAAATTTGCTAAATGAAGCTAACCAATTATTTTCAACGATTGATCAGTTGTTATGAACCAATCATCAATTGTGAGATTTTACCCAATTCCCAACACTAGTTAATACAAGAGTAACTGACTGGCCACAGTATTTGTAAATCTGCATGAATGAATGGACTGTTGAAAAAACTTGCATGACACAACAGTTAAATCTACTTCCCACAAATGGCGGCCATATTGAAAATTGGATTTGAACCATATCCATTTACATATGATGTTCTAATCATTTTGGGAGAAAGATCAAATTGCAAAACTTACATAAAAGTCAAAAGTTAGAATATCACCAAATCACGGAACAATTGTATAACCTGACTGCTTGGTACACCTCTACCTAATTTCTACTATTTCCAATATATTACAAAGAACAGCATTTATAGTATGTTGAGCCCCAGTGTACAATGTGTGAAGCCCATTTCTGGTGTCCCCGCCTGTGATATTGCTGGAATATTACTAAAGTGGCGTAAACTCACTCACTCACTCACTCACTCACTCACTCACTCACTCCTCTCACTCACTCACTCACTCACTCACTCACTCCCGCTCCACTCCACTCACTCACTCATCATTGTCCCATGCAGTTACAACTTCATCACTCACTCACTCACGGCGCAGGTGGTGGAGCTAAACATGTTGGAACCAGGCCTGGAGTTTGCCATCACCAACGTCAACGGAGACTACCAGGCCCGCATTGAGACACCGTCCCAGTACCGGGGCTGGAACATCAAGATCTACAGCCAGGGCAACGGTCAGTTGGTCAACTTTATACTGCTTATATGTTACACAAAACCAAATATTTTCCCATTGACTTCTCCAGTAAAGTTTTAATTGTTTTTAAATTAACTAAGCCGTCAATAGCTAATACATGTACTCATGTGCATGAAAGTAATAATAAAAAAAACCCCAAACAATGAGTACTTCAATCAGTTTCTTTTCCGAGTACAGGAAGCTAATCATATCCCCAAGTTCCCCATAAAATGTCAACCGATTGAATGTCACCTGTCGTTACACATGTGCATATTCTAGCATGAAAGTGATAATAAAAACCCCAAACAATGAGTACTTCAATCAGTTTCTTTTCCGAGTACAGGAAGCTAATCATATCCCCAAGTTCCCCATAAAATGTCAACCGATTGAATGTCACCTGTCGTTACACATGTGCATATTCTAGCATGAAAGTGATAATAAAACACCCCAAACAATGAGTACTTCAATCAGTTTCTTTTCCGAGTACAGGAAACTAATCATACCAACTAGTGGTGTGACGATTCATTGATATCGCATCGTTGCATCGATCGCATCATACAACGTTTTACATTGTCGTATATCCTGATATGGTAATTCAACTGGGCCACGATACATCGATATTTAACTTAGAATATTGCCGAATCGCGATATCTGTCAAGAAAAAAGACTTTGTTTTGTTTGATGATTAAAATAATATGCTTAATTATTTTCCCTTCATTAGTACACGTTTTCTCGGAAATGCATGCATCAAGAACTGTGTCAGACATAGTGCTCGCATGTTATCAACATTCACAAAGTCTGTGTATAAACTTAATTATCTCGTTTGCGAATGAACATTGAAAACGCTGGCGGAATGACACGATGTACTTTGAAATGGTTTTTCCGAGCAGAACTCTAAAACCGTTCAATATTTCTTCCCCAAACTTGGCACATACATGGATCTGGTGGTGTACTGGTGCCTTTTGGTAGTTTTGGAATTCTGAATTAAATATTTTTGGCGTTTCCATGGCAAAAGGTCGACTTTGACTGAAATTGGTGGTAGTGCTCTTTTCCGGAGCAGAACTCTAAAACCGTTCACTATTTCTTCACCAAACTTGGCACATAGATAGATCTGGTGGTGTACTTGTGCCTTTTGGTAGTTTTGGAATTCTGAATACAATATTTTTGGCGTTTCCATGGCAACAAGTTTCACTTAGCCTGAAATTGTGGTAGTGCTCTTTTCCCGAGCTGAACTCTAAAACTGTTAACTATTTCTTCACCAAACTTGGCACATAGATAGATCTGGTGGTGTACTTGTGCCTTTTGGTAGTTTTGGAATTCTGAATAAAATTTTTTTGGCGTTTCCATGGCAACAAGTTTGACTTAGACTGAAATTGGTGGTTGTGCTCTTTTCCGGAGCAGAACTCTAAAACCATTCAATATTTCTTCACCAAACTTGGCACATAGATAGATCTGGTGGTGTACTTGTGCCTTTTTGGTAGTTTTGGAATTCTGAATAAAATATTTTTGGCATTTCCATGGCAACAAGTTTGACTTACACTGAAATTGGTGATAGTGCTTCTTTCTGGAGCAGAACTTTCAAAACCTTTTAATACTCTCCTTCCACTTTTCTATATACACACCTAAATATTTGACATAATCATAACTCTCAGAGACATAATCATGAAGAGTATTTTGCCATTGCTGGGGGATATTGATGACTTTGTTGAAAACTTAAAAGATAAAAATTCTTTTGACCAACAAAAATCAGTTTCTGACAGACGGTTTAAATTTACAGCTTAAGCCAGACCGATGGTCTGGTAAAATTTTTAGATGTTCCATACATCTGAGTAAATTCACCATATTTGGTCTGGTTAAATCCATTTTGGGCTGGTAACATTTTGACGTTACCAGCCCTGATGTCTGGCTGGATTTTTTGGCTTATTTCATACACAGCTAATGGTTATATGGATCCACACAAAACGACTTACTATTTGAAGCTAAAATTATTGGTAATAAAATAGTTGATTTGGCTCATGCATGTCATCGCATCCCAATTGTGCAACTTGGAGCTCATGTCAAGCACTGGATTGTCTGGTTCAGATTTGATTTATATTTATCCAACTACAATTTATCGGAGGGGGTACAGTCCGTGGTCTAGACTGCCCTGGTGTTGTCTGACTTCAATTTTTGTGGAAGCCACGGTGGCTGACTGGGTTAGATGGCTGACTTTGTGTACTGCAGTTAGGTGACTGAGGATGTTGGTTTGAATTCTGGATGGGACTCATAAATGTTATATTTATATAGTTATCCTATCTCACGGTATGCATTATCCCACGGTTGGATGGTGGACTGCAGATTACACCTGTGTGTCAACTCTACAACCGTGAGGTCGCATCTGTACTTTTCAAATGTAACATGTGCTACATCCTATTACACACTTGTATTCCTAAAGTTCAGTCAGTATTGTTCAGTCCTAAAGTTCTGTCTGTATTGTTCAGTCCTAAAGTTCTGTCTGTATTGTTCAGTCCTAAAGTTCTGTCTGTATTGTTCAGTCCTAAAGTTCAGTCAGTATTGTTCAGTCCTAAAGTTCAGTCAGTATTGTTCAGTCAGTCAGTATTGTTCAGTCCTAAAGTTCAGTCAGTATTGTTCAGTTCAGTCAGTATTGTTCAGTCCTAAAGTTCAGTCAGTATTGTTCAGTCTTAAAGTTCAATCAGTATTGTTCAGTCCTAAAGTTCAATCAGTATTGTTCAGTCCCAAAGTTCAGTCAGTATTGTTCAGTCCTAAAGTTCAATCAGTATTGTTCAGTCCTAAAGTTCAGTCAGTATTGTTCAGTCCTAAAGTTCAATCAGTATTGTTCAGTCCTAAAGTTCAGTCAGTATTGTTCAGTCCTAAAGTTCAGTCAGTATTGTTCAGTCCTAAAGTTCAGTCAGTATTGTTCAGTCCTAAAGTTCAGTCAGTATTGTTCAGTCCTAAAGTTCAATCAGTATTGTTCAGTCCTAAAGTTCAGTCAGTATTGTTCAGTCCTAAAGTTCAATCAGTATTGTTCAGTCCTAAAGTTCAGTCAGTATTGTTCAGTCCTAAAGTTCAGTCAGTATTGTTCAGTTCAGTCAGTATTGTTCAGTCCTAAAGTTCAGTCAGTATTGTTCAGTATATGTTGAGGTATCAATGGTTGTACTCCTCAGACACATGGGCTGAAGGCGGCTACGTGAAGACACGGGTGATCAGACCTGACGTGGGCGTGACGAACGGCTTCGTACACTACGTTGATGGCATCTTTGGCGTCCCGTACCGAGACGTCCCTGGCTTAATCTACTGTGAAGACTGGCTGATGTGAGTGTTGGTACATATTTTGGGGAGGAAATGTATGACAAACATTTTTGTGCAAATCTCATCTTAGTAATCCAGCGTTCGAAATAGCTGCTGGCCTGCTAGCCAAATGCTAGCTGATTGTGAATCGGGCCAATTGGCTAGCTGAAAATCTCAGATAATTTGTTCTTTATTCAATGCACATGTATAATATTAAGTCAGTTATTAAGGTGTTAAATTAGTAAGTCCGCAAAAGTTCCTTGATATTTATTATCTCTTGTCACACCAAGGTTGTTATATAAAACTGACTGACTGACTGACTGAGTTTAGTTTTACGCCGCTTTTAGCAATATTCCAGCAATATCACGGCAGGGGACACCAGAAATGGGCTTAACACATTGAGCCCATGTGGGGAATCGAACCCGGATCTTCAGCGTGACGAGCCAACGCTTTAACCACTAGGCTACCCCACCGCCCCTCGTTATATAAAAAATGTTAATGAAAGCGCAAAAGAGGTTAGGAACTATTACAATACAAATGTAACGTTTAACATCTTCAATTACCAAACACCACTAATTCTGACTGATGTGCATTTTGATATTGATAGTTTGCAGGGCCAGTGAAGTATGATGTGGGCTAGCAACAGTTTTACTTACCTGGCCCTCCTGGCTAGTTCACCGCCTCCTAGGTGTAGTGGTTAGAGCGTCCGCTCTCCAGGCGCAGGTCGCGGGTTCGATCCCCGACTGCGTCATACCGAAAGACGTTAAAATATGGTACTTGTTGGTCCCTGCCTGGCGATCGGCATTAATGGGTACAACAAGGACTGGTCGGCTCGGAGTCAGTATAATGTGTCTGAGTGGGGTATTCATGCTTCACTGCGGCATGGTATCTCAGTGGGCTAGCACTATAAAACCAGCTTAAGTCTGGGCTAGTACAAGCAGCCGCACATACACATACCCACGCATGCATGTCGTCATATGAGCGAAATATTCTCAAGCACGACGTTAAACCCAATTTCACCTCACCTCACCTCCTGGCTAGTTCACACACTACATCTAGCTACCTACAGTGCAAAAAGAAATGTTCTGCTAAAAATTCAAAGAAAATGTTGTTGTACTTATCTTCCATTTGCCACTATAATAAAGTTATCAAATTCCTATCCCAAAAAGGAAGATTATTGAATGCAATTTCAGAGAGAGAAAATGGATTTATCTAGAATCTTTTGCAAGCTATTATGGATTTATTTATTGTTATGTTCTTTTTGCTTTTAAAATAGTATATTAACATTAATTATGTTCAATAGAGTCACATTGAATATTAAAACCTCTGTATTCTTTATTTATTTCTTTAACCACCTCTGTGGTGTAGTGGTTAGAGCGTCCGCCCGGAGAGCGGAAGGTCGCGGGATCAATTCCCACCCCAGTCATACCAAAAGACGTTAAAATATGGTACTTGTTGTTCCCTGCCTGGCGCTCGGCATTAATGGGTACAACAAGGACTGGTCAATATAATGTGTCTGAGTGGGGTATTCATGCTTAACTGTGGCATGTTATTGCAGTGAACTAGCACTATAAAGCCAGCTAAAGTCTGGGCTAGTACAAGCAGCCGCATTGACCCTACACACTCCTGTACATTGTCATATGAGCAAAATATTCTTAAGTGTGACGTTAAATCCCATTTCACTTCACCTATTTGTTTATTTGACAGGTAAATACAAGCTGATTTTTCCATTATTTATAATGACATGAAATTGAAAGTTTCTAAGACAAATTGGGGGAATTTATACTGTCCTTTGTAGACTGCTTAGTGTCAGCCTCTGATCAAAACCCAGGTAAATCCCTCAATTACCTGTGAAGTTCCACGTTTGAATTGGTATTCAAGAACCCGTGAATAATGGGTCATCATCGGGTGGTCAGGCTTGCTGACTTGGTTGACACATGCCATCGTATCCCATTTTTGTTGATTGATGCTCATGATGTTGATCACTGGATTGTCTGGTCCAGACTGGATTATTTACAGACCGCCGCCATGTAGCTGGAATATTGCTGAGAGCTGCGTTAAACAACAAACACAAACCTCCATTGCCTTATTTGTTCCATTTATTATAGAACTCTTACCAACAATAGAGAAACTACAGCTCTTTTAATATAGCACTATAACACTATAGCCCTCATTCATCTCAAACCTCAGACAGCTGTATAACAGCAGACTTTATATAAATATTGTTTCTGTCCTCAGGGAGATAGGGGGAGGATGGGGTAGCCTAGTGGTTAAGGCGTTCGCTCGTCACGCCGAAGACCCGGGTTCGATTCCCCACATGGGCACAATGCGTTAAGTCCATTTCTGGTGTCCCCTGCCGTGATATTGCTGGAATATTGCTAAAAGCGGCGTAAAACTAAACTCACTCACTCTCAGGGAGATAGCATCCCAGAGTAATAATCTCTAATATCCTTGTTACTCACAAATGCATACATACCCTACAGGGAACTAGAAAAATATGGCTTGGGCGGAAAATATGTGTCTGAATGTCTCCACGTCTGGTTTACTGTTTGATTGATGATCATTACTTCAAATAACAGGAACATAATTGTGGAAAGTTTTGCCAGCAGGAAAGGAATATGAGAACTGAGAATGACAACAGTTTCGTGATGCAGTAATATATTTAGATTAAAAGTAAGGCAGTTTCTCCTTCCTACTTCCTCACAATAACCAGAATCAACAATCCCCACGTCCTGCTTCCATAGTTTTACATTGTCACGCCATGTTGATGTGGGTCTCAGCAGGGACTTTTATGTATGTGCCACATCTTGTCAAGTTGTTATTGTAATATATAATAAATGCCATGGAGTCAGTACTGTTAGGTAACCATGCTACCCGAGCCTTCCTTGTCAGCTATATTTTATATGTGTCTGTGGTTTAAACAGCACTTGCTGACACTGTTAGAGTTGCCATCTGTAACTCACTCACTCACTCATTCACTCACTCACTCATTCTCTCACTCAATGACTCACTCACTCACTTGCTCTCACTGACTCACTCTCACTCAATGACTCGCTCACTTGCTCTCTCACTGACTCACTCACTGACTCACTGACTTGCTCTCTCACTTACTCACTTGCTCTCACTAACTCTCACTCTCACTCACTCACTGACTCGCTCACTTGCTCTCTCACTTACTCACTTGCTCTCACTGACTCACTCTCACTCAATGACTCGCTCACTTGCTCTCTCACTTACTCACTTGCTCTCACTGACTCACTCTCACTCAATGACTCGCTCACTTGCTCTCACTGACTCACTCTCACTCAATGACTCGCTCACTTGCTCTCTCACTTACTCACTTGCTCTCACTGACTCACTCTCACTCAATGACTCGCTCACTTGCTCTCTCACTTACTCACTTGCTCTCACTGACTCACTCTCACTCAATGACTCGCTCACTTGCTCTCTCACTTACTCACTCTCACTCTCTCACTCACTCTCTCTCAATGGCTTCAATCACTCCGCTCACTCACTCACTGACTCACTCTCACTCAATGACTCGCTCACTTGCTCTCTCACTTACTCTTACTTGCTTTCACTGACTCACTCTCACTCAATGACTCGCTCACTTGCTCTCTCACTTACTCACTTGCTCTCACTGACTCACTCACTTGCTCTCACTCATTCACTCACTGGCTCTCTCACTTTCTCTCACTCACTCACTGACTCACTCATGATCACTCGCTCACACACTAATAGACCCACCCCATCTGCTAGTATGCCCGAATCTGCCTGCCTATCCACTCACTCACCCAAAAACCACTCATTCACTCACTGACTCACTCACTCACCCAGACCCACCCAGCCATCCAGGCACTGACTCACTGACTCACTCACTCACTTCTACCTTGCAGAAAGTCATCGTACATATTCAGCATCACCGGCCTGAATGAATACCTGAAGGACGTCAACCTGAACAGGATGCCCGCTTGCAGCTACAACACCAAGAGGAGTGACTACAACTACGCCGACCCCAGCCTCTTCAACAACAACCAGAAGGTCTACGGCACAAACCCCAACAGCGACAACCAGCCATCAGCGTCCCCCCCGATTAAACGTGGGGGTTGTGGGGAGAGCAACACCCTCTGTCAGTTCACAGTTTTCGTGCCGAACGGCACCACAATAGACAACTTCGGGAACAGCTACTACGGAAGACAGTTATTCCGGGACAACAATCGACTCAGATATGTAAGCCATGAATTTCATTTAGATTTTAAGACTAGTTTTGTGGTCAGATGACAAAATAAGTGCTAAAAGCGTATTATGATATTGACAAACATTATGGATAACAACTTCTGATATTTCGTGAGTGCAACATTTCGATACAGATTCTTGTACCGTAGTCAAGCAGGAATGACAATGGTACAAATATCTGACCGTATCAAAATTTGTGGAATAAATGAAGTTATTATTCATAAAGTTTGTCGATATTGCGCTCTCCAACTTCTAAAATTCCACCCAGAAAAGTTAAAATCGTACTGACTCTTGGCATTGTGGGTCAGACATGAAATTTGTCAGCAGTAAAGTATTTTTGAATATTGCTCAACTCTGATTTTAACCGCCAAACATTGGTGCTGAAAACAGTACCGGTAGTGATCCACATTTTTACGTTTGACAGCATTTAAGTATTTTGGCGTTAAATTTCATATAATTCTTACAAAGGAAAAACTTCTTTTTTGGGTCATAACACCCTAACAATCATCTCCTACTCTGTACAAGTTCAGGAAATGCTATCATCTCAGTGTTACGACTGTCATATGTTTCCGTTAAAGTGTGGGAGTTACGATCACCTTAGTCATACAACTGCTTTCTGAAGTGGAGGAGAGGTTCAAGCAAGTGATGAGAAGACGATGACAAACTCATATCCATTATTCTTCTTCCTATTATTTATATTCTCTTTGTGTTCATTTGAAGGTTTTACGGCGTCATATTGCACTAAATCGTAAGATCTACGTGGACCAACTCAGTCGAGGGACACACGTGTATACAGCTGACACAGGGGAGGAGGTCCGCTTCAACAAGATTGATGACAAGAGTAAGTAAATATGTCCTCCTCTATCTAGGCATTATATTACAAATATATAGAAATCTATTTCTGGTGTTCCCCGCTAGTATATTGCTGGAATGTTGCTGAAAGCGGCGTAACACCATACTCACTCACTCACACAACTTATATCAGGGGCAGATACAACTTTTTGAGAAAGGGGGGGGGGTGCACACGTTTTCACCTGTTTTCACGAGAATTTCAATGGTCATTTAATATACTCTTTCTGGATCCGGATATATCTGGATATATAACGTTATTTTTAGGATTACATCTTGTTATTAAGCACGGATCCTACTGGCAAACAAGGATAAGTTGGACTGGTGCAGAGAACAGGTTTACGAGAAGTAGAGGGTGCATGGCAATGAGCAAACCCATTTGGTTTGTGTATACTAGTGCATGAGCCATGCATGACGATGAAATTGATTCTGCGCGTAGCTGCACATGCTTTGCTCATAAGACTCTCACATGGTCGGTGTAGCACTACACTTGATTGCGGACAACCTGGGGCCCCTTCGCTAACAATGGGAAGCGCCAGTGGGTGGCACTCATACATGCTAATACAGGTCAATTGTCAGGTCGGTGCTCAACTTATCCTTGTTTGCCAGTAGTACAATTGGGCATAGATGCCCCTTTCGAGATATTTACCCACACTCTCACTTCTCTTTTCCAGATACTGAAGTTTATTTCATGAATGCAAGGGCTCGAGTCATCCACTCCGATCTTGGAGCCACCAACGGTGTCATTCACATCGTTGATGACTTCCTGTTTGTCAATGAAGACATGACAAGAGACATTTCAGGTAGTTCCAAGATGGCTGCCACTAGAACGACGACCTTAATTAGTTTAATTGTCTTGTTATATTCTGTTTGTTTGTGAATAATAATTTGTTTTGTGAATACTCTCTTGGTGCCATTGTTTATGACTGAAGATTCCAGGTGTTACACGATCTCAAGCAATCTGTTTACAATCAAGACAGGGGTTGTTGGAAAAGAGTCAAGCACTGCTTCTATATGCATATGCCCCAAATGTTCATGTATGTTTTGGCAATGTTGACATAGAGTATTGGTCTCGTTGTAATTAAAGATTGGTTCAGTGATCTGGAGGATAGAGCATCTGCCAGAGAGCGGAAGGTCAATGGTTGAATACTGGTACTGTCTTGAGAAAAGATGATACTTATTGTTGCTCTGCCTGGTGTTAACAGGATACAGTAACTGGTGTGCTCAGGGTCACTATACAGTGTCTGAGTATTCATGTGGAAATGGAAATTGGTATCTCAATAATTCCTCTTTTAAAACTGGAACGATTGTGTCTTGTCATGAAATTGAAAAAGTGATGCATGTTGGTCTGGTTCTGCCCAGAGTCGTTGTGCCTTGTTATAAAATTAGTCACATTTAGCCAGAATGGAACCACTGATCCCTGGTTCTGGGTGCTGTAAAAACAACACACAAAACGATCTTAGTGCTACATTGATCGTAAGTCTATGCTTAACAAGGGGAGTTACGATAACCTTAGCGCTACGATCGCTTTGAAAAATAGGCCCCGTCTTATGAAAAGATTGTACTTGTTGTTCGCCTGCTTGGAGTTGGGCATTAGGGGATTAAATATCTGGTCTCCTCGGTACCGCGTTATTGTGGAATATTGCTGAAAAAGGCATTAAACCTTACGCAGGTAGTGAAGTGAGGCTGTGTAGGAATCAAAGGAAGACCGAAGTCAAATAACTTCCCTCAATTCATGGATTGAGTGTGGACCATACCATTGCCAGATATTGAATCAAAGTGGATGGTAGAGTTGAGTTGAGTTGGGCTTTACGTCACATCGGCATTATTCCAGCCATATAGTGACGAGAACAAGTCTGCATTAATATACATTGAGGAGGGTAGATGGTTGCAAAGGTCTGTTTTTATTGTGCGGGTATTCATATTAAGTTTGGGCATGGCATCTTAACATTTCTCTTTGTAAAGAAACAGCTGTGTCTTGTCATGAAATTAAAAAAGGGATGCATGTTAAAGAATTTTATCTTTTTATAGAGATATAACAGTGCTTGACTTTTTCCAATAGTATATACACCACTTCTGAGTTGATAGAGAATTGATATCTTTTCATGATTTGATGATATGATTCGCGTGATATGTCAAGTGTATATATGGAATGACATATCTGTTTTGTGCCTGTCAAAAGTTGAGTTCATATACTGAAGGAAGGAAAAAAGGGAATACATGTACATGAAATTGCAAGTGTTCCTATATCCTTGTGTAAGGTTGTTATGCAAGCTGTGTGTACGTGTGTGTGTGTGCATGTGCGCGTGTATGCATGTGTGTGTGGGTGTGCACATGCGTGTATGTATGTGTGCACGTGTGTGTATGCATACGTGTGCATGCATGTGACTGTGTGCGAGTACGTGTGTGTGCATGCGTGGGTGTGCATGTGCAACTGTGTGCATGCGTGCGTGTCTCCGTGTGTGCGTGCTTGCTTCAGTATATAGACACACCCTAAGCTTGTACCATAAGCAGATACAATTCATTACACTTTAGCAGCTGTTGAACAGCAAGTGATCAAGCAGCAATATCTGGATTCTCTTTTTTATGGATTTACCGTATATTACCGTAGATACCCCTGAAAAGAAGTTTAACAAAAGTGTAACCCATAAATAAGCCTCCCCCTTCTACAGGCTTTTTTAGTCTTCAAAATTTGGCTTATCTACAGTAATATACGGTTATGGTGTTTATTCCTAATGAAATCACTTGTTTTGAATTATAATTCTGCATTTTCAGAGCAGTATTAATTTATTTCGTCATTTCACTTATCTTTTTGTATTGTTGAATGGACCAATATCAGCATGTTTTTATGATCTTTGTACTAATGATGTATAGTTAATGTTCTAACCCATGTATGTTTATAGTATTAATAATATTTGTAAATATTCTCTTTTTATACTTTCATATGAACATGCCTTCACATTCATCCTCTCATCCTTCATTCCTTCATATTGATTGTTACCTGTACAATATTAATACACTGTTCACAACCCACAAGTGTCAGGTGAGATTGATAAAAAGTGTTTATTTCAAATTCCATCTTCAAAGGTTACAACAAAATTGATTTAACTATTGAACAACTGAGTGTACAATGAACTCTGCTTTCTATTGATTGTATATTTATAAATATAACCTGTCATCAGTATCAGATGTGTTATTTTACACATTTTCTAATAGTAGGATGACCTGTGAAGGTCCGGATTAGAATGAACCTTCAGTAACCCATGTTTGTTGTAAGAGGCGACGAACATGATCGGGTGGTCAGGCTCACTAGCTTGGTTGACACATCATCGGTTCCCAAATGTGCAGACCGATGCTCATGCTGTTGATCACTGGATTGGGTGGTCAGGCTCGCTGACATGTCAATTGTGTAGATTGATGCTCATTATATTGATCACTGGATTGTCTGGTCCAGATTTGATTACTTAGAACCGCCGCTATATAGCTGGAATATTGCTGAGTGCAGCTGTGTTACCAACTAACAAACCAAACCCAAAGTTAGATATTATAATCCATGTTTTCTTCAAAGGCACAGAACTTGGATTTTGCAGCTGCTCTGGGTATTTGACCCTGGATGGATTTCTTTATTTAAATATTAGATGTCGGACAAAATGAAAGCTCATCTACCTGGGTGTAGACTGCCTCAGCTGCGATGCATTCACTACACTACCGTGCAGAGTTGCCTCCCTTGGGCGTGCAAGGAACCTATGAATATGGGTTCGAATCAGGGTTTACCCTAGACATGTTTCAAGGTTTGTGTTGCAAAAGAGGTAAAAATCTGAGACCTGAAGTGATGCAGGCTGTCCTCCCACATCTGTGCAGAGTTGCTTCCCTTGGGCATACAAGGAACCTATGAATGTCGGTTTGAGTTCCAGCCCATACCCATGTTGGTGAGTTTTACCAAAGTTGTAAACATCTGAGACCCGTATCACTTCAAGCTTTCAGGCTGTCGAGAGTTACCTCCCTTGGGCATGAAAGGAACCTATGAACGTGGTTTAGAATCCTAGTTTACCCTAGACATGTTTCCATGTATATCAGCCTGTATCCATGTTGGTGAGTTTTACCAAAGTTGTTAACATCTGAGATCTGCATCAGTTCAGGCTTTCCTCCCTCGTCTGCAGAGTTACCTCCCCTTGGGAATGCAAGGAACCTATGATTCAGGCTCTCCTCCAGTCTAAGTAAACTTAGACTCAGTATTATTTGTTACACTGCTATACTGAGTCTAACAAAACCTGGTAGAAGGTCACATCAGCTAACCTTTTGGACTGACCAATCAGAACACATCTTACCAAATCGCGAAAGGTAACATTCGCACATACCGTTTGAACCTTTACCTCAAAAACTCAAACAATTCCGAATGCTATTTTCCGCACGATCGCTTCCGAGTGATACACGCAGTGAGTAAACAGTCGCTGAAAATAGCATTTTTGTCAATATTCAAAGATGTTATCTTGAGAAAATATAAGCAAATAGTAACCATGTCATTAGAAACCCATATGCGTATATACTGCAGGTCAAATATCTGTGTTTTATGTGGATTTTCGTTTGTTGATAGATCAGAGTCAGGGAAGAGAAAATCCAAAAACCGTTTTGTAAGTCCCGCCGAACCCAAACAAGTAGTCCTTGTCTGATTGGTTAAATCCATTCGGCTGTCTCACGTTTGATTGGACGATCATAGGTCGCTCAAAGGTTGCTCAAAGGTTAGCTAATGCAACCTTCTGCTAGGTGAAATTGGTTTTTGAGAATATTTTGCTCATATGACGACGTGTATGCGTGTGTATGTGTATGTGCGGCTGCTTGTACTAGCCCAGACTGAAGCTGGTTTTGTAGTGCTAGCCCACTGAGATACCATTCCGCATTGAAGCATGAATATCCCACTCAGACACATCATACTGACTCCGAGCCGACCAGTCCTTGTTGTACCCATTAATGCCGAGCGCCAGGCAGGGACCAACAAGTTCCATATTTTAACATCTTTTGGTATGACGCGGTTGGGGATCGAACCCGCGACCTTCCACTCTCTGGGCGGACGCTCTAACCACTACACCACGGAGGCGATCGCGACTTTCTACTAGGTTTTGTTAGACTCAGTGTAGCAGTGTAACGAATTATACTGAGCCTAAGTTTACTTAGACTGGGCTCTCCTCCTACTCTCCAGACATGGTGACATATAACAGATATACTGTTCAAACTGGTCTTAAACCCTGTTCCCTCACTCATTCAAAGCATCATCTCTAGGTAAGGTTTGTTGTTATGAATGGCCATCTCTGTTATATCATTATATTATATGTAGTTTGTATTAGCTATTTATGTAATCAAAACTGGGTGTAGATATATTTAGCATTTTTGACTTGTCAGTATTAGGATTTTTAAAACCTTTTGTGAGATTATCCTCCAAAGTGATGTCCTATACTTTCATTATGTATATAAGGCCAGACCAATTTTATTTCTTGTTTTACGGATCCACTGGTCGCATTTTTTCAAGAATAAGAAGAAAAACAAAATTAATTTTCCCTGCTCAATAAATAAAATTGTAGTGTTTTTATTGGTCAATAATGTAAACTTAAAAGAAAATATTTTTAAGATTGTTTTTACCTCATATACACTTCATTAATTGCCAAAAGTAAAATGCTTTTAGTATTTAGAAGGAATATTACTTAGACTGGTGATTTTAGTTTGGAATGAGCCTTCAGTAACCCATGCTTGTCATAAGAGGCGACTAACGGGATAGGATGGTCAGGCTCGCTGACTTTGTTCACACATGTCATTGGTTCCCAATTGCGAAGGTCGATGCTCATGCTGTTGATCACTGGATTGTCTGGTCCAGACTCGATTATTTACAGACCGCCGCCATATAGCTGGAATATTGCTGAGTGTGGCGTAAAACTAAACTCACTCACTCACTCACTCACTCACTCAAACCATCCCACATTAAACTAAAACTTTCTCTCCATACCAGTCATTTGTTGTGAATTATTTTGACTCTACTTTCATATCAGGGACCCTGTGATGTCAACATTGATCTTGCCGAGAGTAGTTTTTCATAGTTTATATTCATTTTCTCATATATTTGTTTAGGTTTAAAACTAAACTAATTCACTCACTCATTTAATTGTCAGATTTGTTTTCTCATTTACAATCAAGCATATATACTACTCACAGAAGTTAAGGAACTCCCAACCCTTTCATCTTGCTGTATAGGGGCGGTGGGGTAGCCCAGTGGTTAAAGTGTCCGCTCATCACGCCAAAGACATGGGTTCGATTCCCTACATGGGTACAATGTGTGAAGCCCATTTCTGGTGTCCCCCATCATGATATTGCTGGAATATTGCTAAAAGCGACATAAAATCCAACTCACTCACTCAGTTGTAAGTTATGTTGATATGAGTTATATTGACTAGTAATATGAGAGAACCAGGTGATCCTTAACTTATGTTGAGTAGTGTTTGTAGAAATTTGTAGATGAAAATCAGGGGTGGAAATAACCATTGCCCGACGCCCGAGTCAAGTGATTTTTTCTGTCGGGCAAGCAAATTTGTATATCACACTGAACCGGTGTCCAGTTGATATTCCTATGTTAATTATGTTGTTTATTTAAAAAATCAACAAGAAAACGGCCAGTATAGTGGAAAATTTATCAGGGCAAGTGATTTTACATGTGCCACTGTACCAGAGTACACTAGCAATTTTAAAGTTATTTCCACCCCTGAAAATGAAGGTGAATTTAATGCTAGAGATCCTTGAGTTGAATACCATGTTCTGTATTTGTCATTATCCTTATATCACAGGTTGTAGGTGTTGACTAGGGGTGTCACGATACACCAATCTCACGATACGATACGTATCACGATTTTATGGTCACGATACGATACGTATCGCGATACATACTTTTCTTGCCTTTTCATAGCATTACCTTATCGGCAACGTACGCGCTCGCTGATTGGTCCATCAAAATAGTCTAGCCAATTACAAAGCTGTTAGTTTCAAACCTATTTTTTAAGTAAAGCTAGCTACATCTATTTGTCGGAGCGATCTCGTATAATTTTACTATCAAGACTTTGAAGGAGATGAACATAGCATAAAAATTTGAATCGATAAAGTTTTAAAATAGGAATCGATACACGCAAGCATGTATCGCGTATCGTATCATCAGTAAAAATGTATTGATGCATCGATACATTCTCGTATCGCGACACCCCTAGTGTTGACATCACTGTCAGTGTCTATAAAGACTGAGGCAAAATGTCCAGGCAAGTCATTCTACAGTTATTTTTCCATTTATTTCATGAAATGGATTCCAAACATTTTGATACTGCATTTCATCACCAAGCTTCTGAAAATGATGAGATTAAAGAAAATGAAAGTTATTAATATTAGTTATTCTTGCATCTAATCATAATTAGTGTACTATGTTGATTTTTAGCCCTTGTGAAGTTTTGAAAAAAAACGTTCAAAATGCTTAGGCTACACAAGATGATGTATATTTGTTCGACTTAGCTGTCATGTCCAGGGTCCACTAGCACAAAGTCATCTTAGGGCCAAGACCAGCTTAAGTCTGTGTTAGAGTATTGGATCACTTTGTGAACGTGGGCCCAGTTTCTCAGGAGATGTGGCAATAATCTGATGACATCTGTACAGAAGTTTCATAATGTGTATTTAATTAAAAACATAAAAACTTGAATTTAGTTGTTGATCTGTCCACTGGTTGCAGAAGCAGGAACAGAATGTTTGTTGTTCAGGAACAGAATGTTTGTTGTGCAGGAACAGAATGTTTTTTGTGCAGGAACAGAATGTTTTTTGTGCAGGAGCAGAATGATTGTTGTGCAAGAACAGAATGTTTGTTGTGCAGGAACAGAATGTTTGTTGTGCAGGAACAGAATGTTTTTTGTGCAGGAACAGAATGTTTTTTGTGCAGGAGCAGAATGTTTTTTGTGCAGGAGCAGAATGATTGTTGTGCAGAAACAGAATGTTTGTTGTGCAGGAACAGAATGTTTGTTGTGCAGGAACAGAATGTTTGTTGTTCAGGAACAGAATGTTTGTTGTGCAGGAACAGAATGTTTGTTGTGTAGGAACAGAATGTTTGTTGTTCAGGAACAGAATGTTGGTTGTGCAGGAACAGAATGTTTGTTGTGCAGGAACAGAATGTTTGTTGTGCAGGAACAGAATGTTTGTTGTGCAGGAACAGAATGTTTGTTGTGCAGGAACAGAATGTTTGTTGTGTAGGAACAGAATGTTGGTTGTGCAGGAACAGAATGTTTGTTGTGCAGGAACAGAATGTTTGTTGTGCAGGAACAGAATGTTGGTTGTGCAGGAACAGAATGTTTGTTGTGCAGGAACAGAATGTTTGTTGTTCAGGAACAGAATGTTTGTTGTGCAGGAACAGAATGTTTGTTGTTCAGGAACAGAATGATTGTTGTTGCAGGAACAGAATGTTTGTTGTTCAGGAACAGAATGTTGGTTGTGCAGGAACAGAATGTTTGTTGTTCAGGAACAGAATGTTTGTTGTTCAGGAACAGAATGTTTGTTGTTCAGGAACAGAATGTTTGTTGTTCAGGAACAGAATGTTTGTTGTGCAGGAACAGAATGTTGGTTGTGCAGGAACAGAATGTTTGTTGTGCAGGAACAGAATGTTTGTTGTGCAGGAACAGAATGTTTGTTGTGCAGGAACAGAATGTTTGTTGTGCAGGAACAGAATGTTTGTTGTGCAGGAACAGAATGTTTGTTGTTCAGGAACAGAATGTTTGTTGGTTGCAGGAACAGAATGTTTGTTGTTCAGGAACAGAATGTTTGTTGTGCAGGAACAGAATGTTTGTTGTGCAGGAACAGAATGTTTGTTGTTCAGGAACAGAATGTTTGTTGTGCAGGAACAGAATGTTGTTTTGTGCAGGAACAGAATGTTTGTTGTGCAGGAACAGAATGTTTGTTGTGTAGAGTTGTGTACCTTAGTTGTGTGGGGATCCACAGATTGTTGGTTTCTATCCCCGGTTCTCACTGATATGTGTCATTGAATACCCATTATGGGGCGGTGGGGTAGCCTAGTGGTGAAGCGATCACTCTTGTCACTCAGAAGACCCGGGTTCGATTCCCCACATGGGTACAATGTGTGAAGCCCATTTCTGGTGTCCCCCGCCAGGATATAGCTGGAATATTGCTAAAAGTGGAGTGCAACTAAACTCACCATATACCCATTGTGTGTCACATCTCTGATGTGAATGTAACATCTGCTTGGTGTTCGACTCCCTGGTCATATGTGTAGGGTTGTTTGGTTTGTTTGTTGTTTAACGCTCCACTCATCAATATTCCAGCTATATGGCGGTGGTTTGTAAATAATCGAGTCTAGACCAGACAATCCAGTGATCAACAGCATGAGCATCGCTCTGCGCAATTGGGAATCGATAACATGTGTCAACCAAGTCAGCGAGCCTGACCACCCGATCCCGTTAGTCGCCTCTTACGACAAGAATGGGTTGCTGAAGATCATTCTACCCCGGATCTGCACGGGTCTACCCATGTGTAACTGCCTCAGGTTAGAATAATAAAACACTGGCACAGACGACCCTAACCCACGGATGTTCGTACCCAGCGAAAATGGCTGACTCATGCCTAATATTATCGTGAGATTCTTACCTGTTTTGGAGCTTTTGTACCTTTTTGGTACCCAAATTTGGATGATTCGTACCCGATTTGGATGATTCGTAATCGATTTATCCATTTACCCATTTACTTCATGGTCGAAATGTAGCCTAGTGGTTAAAGCGTTCGCTCGTCATGCCGAAGACCCGGGTTCCATTCCCCACATGGGTACAATGTGTGAAGCCCATTTCTGGCGTCCACCCCCGTGATATTGCTGGAATATTGCTGAAATATTTATAATGTATCATGAAGAATGTTGGAAACGTAATAGTGTAAGAATAAATTGCTATCGAAGTACAGGAATAGGTGATGCTGATGGGGTCGTTGTCGGCACAGGCACTACAGATACGTTGCTGTGTACAGAAATACATTTTTAAATATTCGTACATATAAATAATATACATTTCAAATATTCAAACATTATTTAATATATCAAACATTCATACATTATACATTTCAAACATCCATACACTATACATTTCAAATATGTATTCATTATACGTTTCAAGTATTTATTCATTACAGATTTCAAACATCATACATCTAAAATATTTACTTATCAAATATTTCAGATATACATTCATTATACATTTCAAACATTCATATATTATAATATTCAAAGTGCATTCCATACATATTCATTCATTCGCTGCTGTCTCTATTGGTCAGTTCGGGATGTTCCGAGGGTGCTGATCGCGTTTTCAGGTCCGAGTCACCCAGTTGTACAGATACGGGAGGGCACGGTTAAAATTAGTCCAACATTTGGGTACGAGTCCGCCAAACAGTGTTGGGTTGTACTGTTCCCGTCCAGACTTGTGCAAGCAGCAATATTGAAAAACTATATGGATAACAACTTCTTTTGTTTCGGGAGTGATTCGATACGGATTCTTGTACCGTTGTCAGGCAGGAATGTAGCATGAGTGAGTGAGTTTAATTTTACGCCTCAATCAGCAATATTCCAGCTATATGGCGGAGGTCTGTAAATAATCGAGCCTCGACCAGACAATCCAGTGATCAACAGCATGAACATCGATCTACGCAAATGGGATACGATGACATGTGTCATCCAAGTCAGTGAGCCTGACCACCCGATCCCGTTAGTCGCCTCTTACGACAAGCATGGGTTACTGAAGATCAATTCTAACCCGGACCTTCATGGGTCGAATGTAGCATGAAGTGGAGGGGATGTATATATACTGAATGTAACAAAGAAACATAATTAACAAAATTGGCTAGTCAGTAAATTAATAAGCCAGCGAGTTGACAAATGGAAAGGCGTGGAAGCCAGTTATGTACAAATCAAACGGGGAGTTTAAGAAGGAGGGGATACAGTTGATTGGGCTTGGTGAGGTGAGGTGAAATTGGGTTTTACGTAGTGCTTAAAATTATTTCGCTCATATGACGACGTGCATGCATGTGTATGTGTATGTGCGGCTGCTTGTACTAGCCCAGACTTAAGCTGGTTTTATAGTGCTAGCCCACTGAGATACCATGCCGCAGTGAAGCATGAATACCCCACTCAGACACATTATACTGACTCCGAGCCGACCAGTCCTTGTTGTACCCATTAATGCCGAGCGCCAGGCAGGGACCAACAAGTACCTTATTTTAACGTCTTTTTGGTATGACGCAGTCGGGGATCGAACCCGCGACCTTCCGCTCTCCGGGCGTACGCTCTAACCACTACATCACGGAGGCGGTGATTGGGCTTGGTGGAGGAGTGCATCATGAGAGGATGGAATGAAATAGCCTTGATCTCTGTAGATGGTTATCCATATAATCTGTCAATATTGTACCTCCCAACTTTTAAAATGCCACTCAAAGAAGTAAGTACAAGCAGCAACACATACCCACGTGTCGCTATGTAAGTGCGGGGCGGTGGTTCAGTGGTTAAAGTGTTCGCTCGATTCGCCCCATAAGTACAACGTGTTAAGTCCATTTCTGGTGTCCTCCACCGTGATATTGCTGAAATATTGCTAAAAACGGCGTAAAACCACACTCATTCACTATATAAGTGTAATAATAATTATTATTGCGGCATAAAATCCCATCTCAGTTCACCAAATGACTTATTTTTATAATGAGTGAGTGAGTGAATTTAGTTTTACGCCGCATTCAGCAATATACCAGCTGTATGGCGGCGTATTTTTATATTGATTTGACAGAACTGATTAGTATTTACGCTTCTAAAAATAAATTTTATAAAAAGCGGGCTAAAACAGGTTCAAGTGGTTACACTTGGTGACTGGGCTGATTGTAGCCCGGCCTTGCCTTAAAGAGGAACAGTGCAGCCGAACCTTGGCATCTCGCGATTAGTTTCCTGCCGACGTGATCCGCTTGCTTACTGCTGACTCTGGCATAAAACAATATTCACTCGTTTGGTCGTGTATCGGTGAACTGATGCGGTGAATTTTATGAATACCAGTAATTGGACAATTTTGAATTAGTTAACTTTTCTATTTATTGTTACATTTAAAATGGACACATTTGTTTTGGAGAGACTGGATGGTGATTGCACTTGAAATTACATGAACGGGCATTCTTTTCGGAGAGTGAATGAATGAGCTTAGTTTAAAAGTCATGTGAACATACACCATTGTATTTTAGTAAAAGGGCACCGAAGTATCTCTTTCAAAGGATCACTGTAGGACTTTAAAGAGAGACTTCGATGTCCGTTAGCAAAAACACAATGGTGTATACTCACGTGAGCAGCCCATGTTTAACAATAAGAAATACATGGCAATGACCGTTTGACCTAGAACGATCTACATTTACGTGTATATACAGAATGTAACCCCTCAACCCATCAACCTTGTGATGTCGATCCGATGTGGACGGTTTTACAAACACGCAGCGTTATCTGTCGAAAGTGTAGATATGAGATTCAAAATCCCTCGCGCGGAGAGCGTGCAAGTCACACGTGATCATGTGACGGCAGCAAGTCACGTGATCCAGATACAGGGTAGCCGTATATAAGGCGACCCAGTGAACTGATCGTCCCCCTTGTTTGAAGCCACAGACAGAATCAAGGTAAGACTTCTGTCAGATCTATGGGAAGTAATTTTGTATTTGTGCGTTTTTGGGAGGTAAAAATGAGAATTAGATGTTTGTTATGATTTAACTGTATGTGACGACCTGATCCAAGATTCAAAGTCAGATCTGCTACAGATGAAACATACTACCCAAATCAAGTTAAGGAACACCGACAATTGGAAGGGGTCCATGTAACACCCACCTTTCACAGCGGGTTAGAATTGATCTTCACTAACCCATGCTTGTCGTAAGAGGCGACTAACGGGATCGGGTGGTCAGGCTCGCTGACTTTGACACATGTCATCGTGTCCCAATCATTGGATTGTCTTGTCCAGACTGTTGTCATATAGTTGGAATATTGATGAGTGTGGCGTTGACCACCAAACCAACCAACCGACTTAACCCCAGCCCCAGCTACTTCACCACGACACCATTGCCTTTGTACAGAGTTACTTCCTGAGGGTAGCCTAGAGGTTATTTAGTGTTCGCAAGTCACGCCGAAGACACGGGTTCGATTCCCCACATGGGTACAATGTGTGTAGCCCTTTTCTGGTCACTGTGCGAAATAGCCACTGGCCCGCTAGCCCGTGACTAGTTAAAATCCAGTCGGGACAGTAAATCTCCACAGTCACTAGCCCGACTGGCAAGTGAATTTTCATGGGGTCATTTTGTACAGATATCACTTTCTCTGACTTGTTAAGTTATAATACACTTTCAAATCATGCAAGATTACTGCTCGATAAAAATGTAGCAGCTTAATGATTTCATATAAGTTATTTGAGCATATCACACATGTGTTTTCTTATTTGTTTTGATGGTATTTTACCTTTTTGTAATCTTTTGCTTAGTTTCTACATTTAAATTTCGGGCTAGGGAATTATTTTGTGGACTAGTAACTTTCAGGCAAAGCTAGTCCGACTGGGTTGCAAAATTTGCAAACTATTTCGCACACTGTTTCAGGTGTCCCCCACCGTGATATTGCTGGAATATTACTAAAAGCGTCTTGAACACACACTCACTCAGAGTTACTTCCCTTATTTGCTGGTCATGAGTTGAAAACAAGCATTATCGCATTGTTATTATGAGTTTCGCTAAGTCGTATACGACCTCCCTACTTTCACTTTCCTTGAACACAGAAACCGAAACCTCGTGATATAACTAAATTAACAATTGTCTAAAGAAGATTAAACATGGGTCATTCTTTCACGTGTCACGCATCAAATCTGAGTGAGTAAGTGAGTGAGTAAGAGAGTACGGCTTTACGCCGCTTTTAGCAATATTCCAACAATATCACGGCGGGGGACACCAGAAATGGGCTTCACACATTGTACTCATTTGGGGATTCGAACCCGAGTCTTCGGCGTGACGAGCTAACGCTTTAACCACTAGGATACCCCACCGCCCCTGAGAATACCGCCTCTCAAAACATAAAAGATGTTTACATCGGAAAACGGATCGTCTGTGAAAGAATGTCGGAAGTGAGTGATATGTGTTTAACGCTGGTTTAAACAGTACTCCTGTTATATTGGACTTTGCAGTAGGACGATCCGCAGTGATGCAGTTTTCAGACGCTGATAAACCATGTAACGGGATTCAAACCTACGACCGCAGGTTTTTGGCGTTTCCAAGGGACGCAACTCTGCAGGCGCCTTCTCTCTCGGAAATTAGGGTTAAACACTTCGCAATCGTAATGATAGTTTAGCCGATCGGGTAGCTGAGTGGTTAAACGCTCGCTCGTCACGTCGAAGGCCCGGGTTGATTCCCCACATGGATACAATGTTTGAAAGCCATTTCTGAAGTCCCCTGCCGTGATATTGCTAAAATATTGCTAGAATATTGCTGAAAGCGGCGTAAAACCATAATCACTCATTCATCCAGTATGTATTCAGATGATTCCATGTAAACGCGGCGTAAAACACTACTCATTCACTGACCGCGGTACAATCAATACGTCGTTCTTTAGGTTTAATACTTCGATTTGCGTATCATACGCCAATGTGCTGTTTGCCCCTGCCTGTTTTTTCCTACAATAATATTTAAATTATATGGTATAGTTCTTGTCCACGCGCTGTGACGTCATAACGTCACGAACAATTCATGCACAGCCACGTTTGTTGTGATGACACAGCGTTAATTTGATGCCCAACTTACGGACTGTTTGAAAGCGGATCGTGATTAGATACCGCTATGTATGTCAAAGTCCACGTGCAAGAATTTGGCTTTGTGTTGGCTGTGAAATGCAGCTGTGCATGTGATAATAATGTTGTAATGACACACTTCAGATGCGAGACGTAAGACGTAAGTGAGTATGGTTTTACGCCGCTTTTAGCAATATTCCAGCAATATTCCAGCAATATTCAGCAATATTCCAGCAATATTCCAGCAATATTCCAGCAATATTCCAGCAATATTCCAGCAATATTCCAGCAATATTCAGCAATATTCCAGCAATATTCAGCAATATTCCAGCAATATTCCAGCAATATTCCAGCAATATTCCAGCAATATTCCAGCAATATTCAGCAATATTCCAGCAATATTCCAGCAATATTCAGCAATATTCCAGCAATATTCAGCAATATTCCAATATTCAGCAATATTCCAGCAATATTCCAGCAATATTCAGCAATATTCCAGCAATATTCCAGCAATATTCCAGCAATATTCAGCAATATTCCAGCAATATTCAGCAATATTCCAGCAATAACGCTTTAACCTCTAAGCTACCCCACCGCCCCTCAAGACGTTAAGAACCTCAACTGTTGGGTTTATCTCAACGAATACCCGCTGGCTCAAAACTGATTTAGGAGTACTTTTACCACTGAATACTTTTAGGGCTTTAAATATGGAGTAAGGTGTTAAGGATGAACCTTGGTCAGTGGTTTGCTTTATACTGACTGACTGAGTTTAGTTTTACGCCGCTTTTAGCAATATTCCAGCAATATCACGGCGGAGGACACCAGAAATGGGCTTAACACATTGTGCCCATGTGGGGAATCGAACCCGGGTCTTCGGCGTGACGAGCCAACGCTTTAACCACTAGGCTACCCCACCGCCCGGTTTGCTTTATAACTATATCTAGTTTGTTTGTGCGTTGGTTCGGTGTTTAACACCACTGTCAGAAATATTCCTTCTATATGGCAGCGGCTTAACAAACGGGGGTGAGTGAGTGAGTATGGTTAATATCACGGCGGGGGACACCAGAAATGAGCTTCAAACATTGTACCCATGTCGGGAATCGAACCCGGGTCTTCGGCGTGACGAGCGAACGCTTTAACCACTAACCACTTAACCACCCTACCGACCCTAACAAAGGGGAGATGCTATGAGTAATGGTGTCGGTACACCATAGGTACAATGTGATGCCATTTTTGGCGTCCCTCGTCATGACATTGCTGGAACATTGCTATGAGAGGCGTAAAACTAAACTCTTTCATTTTCGTTTCGAGCTCTGCGGCATATTAACACTTGTGTTCGCGATTCGTATCTACAGTCTGTAGCTGAAGATAACGGTGATTGTCAGACAACTGTCACACTGTACCACGACCCAGAACAGATATATCTGTCGACTGCGTGGGCGTGTTTAAGACAGATCTTTGCATGCATGTTGGGACTCGATTATTTACAGGCCGTCGCCATATAGCTGGAATATTGCTGAGTGCGGCGTTAAACAACAACATCATCATCATATATACATTTGTATAGCGCCGATATCCAGCTCCGCTCAGCTGCTCAAAGGCGCTTTGTTTTTCCCTCGTTCACTGGATGTCAATCTCAACGGCACATCGTATTGTCAATCTCAACTCCCTGGGGGCATACAAACTCTTGCAGCCACTAGGCGCACCGAGTTATTGTGGCATTCCCATCCTTACGAGTACCCATTCACAGCTGGGTGCACTGGGACACATAGTCACAGTACTTTGTCCAAGTTCACTGCACGTTGCTGTACCCGCAACTGGGTGTTTGCACGTATTCATATGGCCACCATCTGGTCATATCCCTACGGATTCGTGGGTTCTTTTAAGTGCACAGGGTTGTGTACTGTACACTAGGGGTTGTGACAACACTGAAAGAGTCTGCACACAAAGTTGACTCCAAGGTTTTACACCCGGTCACAGGTGGGCTCGATCCCGTCACCTCAAGCTCGCTGGATCACTAGCCTGGCGCTTTAGCCAGCTCGCCCACCGCGCCCCCAAACAAACAAACAAATCATCAACGAAATGGGCAACAAACTGGATCTGGTCAGACCCGCTGAATTGGTTGATGCATGCCATCGTATCTCAATTATATTGTCCATAGTTGTATGCATATAACCAAACCCATTGACCGATGTATCGTTATTTTAAATGATAACTAAAATTCGTTTTTTCTCACTAAACTTACCGGCCTGGGTAACTTTATGCTGAATTAAATTATAAATTGTAAACCAATAGTGAGTGTTTTCCGCAATCTGATTGGTTAATTACCCTTGTCGAATAGTGTTCGACATACTTGAAAATGACGGCCTAATAACCGCACATTAATATGTTGGCACTAATACCGTACTACTTTCGCTGCATGAATTTGCATAATGGAGGAAGATTACCACCTCAATTTCTTAAATTTCGTCGGTTTTAAACTAAATTTGCCTATGTTGAATTCCAATGAATCCCGGAAATTGAACAAAGGAAACTAGTTATCTTTAACATATGAACCCACGCTAAAGGATCAGCAATAACTGACGACGAGAGAATGGAGTGGTTTGTGAGTGAGTGAGTGAGTTTAGTTTTACGCCGCTTTTATCAATATGCCAGCAATATCATGGCGGGCTACACCAGAAATGGGCTTCACACATGCACCCATGTGGGGAATCGAACCCGGGTTTTCGGTGTGACGAGCGAACGAGTTAACCACTAGGCTACCCCAAGCCCCTGAGTGTTCTGTGAAAGGGGTTCATGAACCACTGACCTCTGGGAAGAACACGTAGTCGTGGTACACGCAGTGACAGACCACGTTTTAGGGGTCAGGTCTGAGATGAAACGGAACCAGGGCATCTTAAACACACACACATGAAACATGTACTGTCCAGATAACCCAGGATTGTTTCGTCGTGGGGATCGAGGTATTTCGTGGTGCGGACTTGACCAACAGAAAATGTTGAAAATTGGGTTGATGAAGATAACAGCTCTCCATTTATCATCTCAGTTTTTATGCTTATCTTCAGAGTACATTGACACTTGGCATTCCTTTTCGGAAGGTCTTTTTATCCATGTCACTCTGTCTAACTGCGTATGGGCCGGTGTGTACTGGTGTCCCCTGCCGTGATGTTGCTGGAGGGGCGGTTGGGTAGTCTAGTGGTTAAAGCGTTGGCTCGTCACGCCGAAGACCCGGGTTCGAATCCCCACATGGGTACAATGTGTGAAGCCCATTTCTGGTGTCCCCCGCCGTGATATTGCTGGAATATTGCTAAAAGCGGCGTAAAACCAAACTCAGTCAGTCAGTGTTGCTGGAATATTGCTAAAAGCGGCGTAAAACTCACTCACTAGCTCTATGACTGTGAATCATCGTGTTTGAAGTGCTACAGATTGTAAGCTAAAACGTCTATTGTGGCCGAACAAGACAAACGTTTAGTCTCTGAATATATATATTTTGATAGAAACCAACATTTGCTTTTAAACGGATAAGGAGCCCCAGTGAGACGGGAGATTCAGAACCTGAGGAAATCTAGACTTGCTTCTTTTAGGGTTTTAGCATTGCAGGGAGGCTGGGCAGAAAGGAAAGTAGCGCGGTTCAGGGTCTTCCAGACAGACAACGGCCGAACCCGCTTTCTCAGTCCGTATATCACCATGCCTCATTCTCTTTGAGTATATCTGTTCCTGTATCTATACCCCTTCCCTCTCTATGCATTCATGTATGCATGCATGCATGCATGTATGCATGCATGCATGTATGTATGTATATGAGTGAGTTTAGTTTTACGCCGCACTCAGCAATATTCCAGCATTATGGCGGCGGTCTGTAAATAATCGAGTCTGGACCAGACAATCCAGTGATCAACAGCATGAGCATCGATCTGCGCAATTGGGAACCGATGACATGTGTCAACCAAGACAGTGTGTGTGTGTGCGCGTGCGTGTACGTGCGTGTGCGTGTGTGAGTATTCTCTCTGTCATGTTCCTTCCCTTTTTCCCGCCGGAATATAGCTGGAATATTGCTGAGTGCGGCGTAAACCTAAACTCACTCACTCACTCCTTCCCTTTTCTGTTCTACATATCCTGTACCGTATATCCCTTCCAATCACTGTTTCCCTATTGCTACATTGTGTTAATGTGTGTATTTTCGTTACACACACACACACACACCCACACACACACCGTCCCCATCCTTCTCCCAACTCGCTGTGTCTACACACCGCAGTGTTCGAAGTTCATTATTTGACGCTATCACACACGGAGAACACATGTCGACCAATATCCAAAGTTTCACATTGTGACTTTTCCCACCCATTGTCACGTGAACCTGTTATCACTCATATCACAATACACTTTATTATCAATCATATCTCAGCATGATCTCCACGGGGAAATATTTTTATCAATAATCTCAGTTGTCAGCTGATGAGCACACTAAACATTGAAAATGAAAACCATGACTTTAAATACGTTTACTTGAAATGCGATCCTTCCTCCAGACCGGTTAGCAATATCAGCGATGTTAAGCAGTTTAGGCTACGTGTCTTTAGAGGTTTGTAGTTTCGTTTCTTTAAATCCACAATATATCCACAACGTGGACTGTATATGTCCGTCACCCCATCCCGTCATCTTTCTCCTCTGTAATTCGTTTTGCTCTTTCCTTCGTTCTCTCCCTACCTTTCTTTCTTTCTTCCCCTCTCCTTCGTTCTCGCTCTTTTTCTCTCCGTCTCTCCCTCTCTGTTTCTCTGTCACGTTCTTTCTCTCTCCCTTTCCTTCTCCCTCTCTATTCTTCGTTTTCGCTCTCACTCTCTTTCTTTCTTTCTCTGTCTCTTTCTTTCTTTCTGTCTGTCTGTCTCTGTCTCTCTCTGTGTCTCTCTCCTCTCTCAGAGCAATATATGACGCTTCTGTTCTGACGGTAGCTGATGTTGTTGTTGTTGTAGATGATGTTCCGTGTGACAGTTGTCGTCGCCTTGCTTGCCCTTGCCTCCTGTAACCTGGACCGGGAGTGGGAGATGTTCAAGGCCAGACACAACAAGCAGTACAAGGACAGCCGGGAGGAGGCCTACAGGTGAGCCGGGAACTGAAGCTACCCACCCTGAAGCCACGCCCTGCCGCCAATCCTGAAGCCACGCCCTGTCACTCACCCTGAAGCCTCGCCCTGTCATCCACCCTGAAGCCCCGCCCTGCCACTCACCCTGAAGCCCCGCCCTGACACCCACTCTGAAGCCACGCCCTGCCACTCACCCTGAGCCTCGCCCTGTCATCCACCCTGAAGCCAGGCCCTGCCACTCACCCTGAAGCCCCGCCCTGACACCCACTCTGAAGCCCCGCCCTGCCTCTCACCCTGAAGCCACGCCCTGCCACTCACCCTGAAGCCACGCCCTGAGAACCTTTTGAAGCCCCGCCCTGACACCCACCCTGAAGCCACGCCCAGCTACCCATCTTGAAGCCCCGCCCTGCATCAATCACTATCTCTGACGTCACCCAACCAATGAGCATGACGCTACCCCAGTAACGTCACCTCTAACCATTTACATTGACGTCATTTCCAAACACTCACCATGACGTCACTCCAACCACTCACCATGACTCACCCCAACCACACCATGACGTCATCTCCAACCACTCGCCATGACGTCATCACCTCCAACCACTCACAATGACGTCATCTCCACCACTTCCATGAACCTCCAACCACTCACCATGACGTCACCTCCAACCACTCACCATGACGTCAATTTCCAACCAACGTCACTCCACCATGACGTCACCTCCAACCACTCACTCACCTCCAACCACTCACCATGACGTCATCCCCAACCACTCACCATGACGCCATCCCCAACCACTCACCATGAAGGGAAATACATGCCCTCACCCTGACGTCAGCATACAACCACCCAACTTTACGTCAGATCCAACCATCCAACTACTCGCTCTGACGCTATTGACATATTCCCAAAATGCACGAATATGTTAATTGTTTAAATTTCAGATTAAAAATTTTCAACATTATTTGATTAACAAAGAATTTGAATAACAAAAGATGAAATACACACCAGCCAAGTTTCTTTTACCCATGAGTATAGTTGCCGTTACTGCATCGTACTATGTACCCCACAGGAAGGGCGTGTTCATGAAGGCAGTGGACTTCATCCAGCAGCACAACTTGGAGGCCGACCGCGGCGTCCACACTTTCAGAGTCGGCATCAACGAGTACGCCGACATGGTGAGTTGAGTGCGCGACGCTACGACACTATCTAGCCACCAAACATACACGTATATGAAACCCGTGAAGATCCGGGCTGGATATCAGCAACCTTCAGTAACCCATGCTTGTCGTAAGAGGCGACTAACGGGATCGGGTGGTCAGGCTCACTGACTTGGTTCACACATGTCATCGTATCCCAATTGCGTAGATCAATGCTCATGCTGTTGATCACTGGATTGTCTGGTCCAGACTCGATTATTTACAGACCGCCGCCATATAGCTGGAATATTGCTGAGTGCGGCGTAAAACTAAACTCACTCACTCATGATTTCGATGCAATGTTCTCATTACTAACCGACTGTGTTTCCCAGCCAAATGATGAGTTCGTCAGTGTGATGAACGGCTACAAGATGCAGGAACAGCGCCCCAAGGCCCCCACCTACATGCCCCCCTCCAACGTGGGCGACCTCCCCGACACCGTCGACTGGAGAACCAAGGGATACGTCACTGGAGTCAAGAACCAGGTATGTCTTCAGTGTGTTAGTGAGGGAGTTAGGTTCAAAGCCGCTTAGAACTCAAAACGAGATTTACTTCGGCGTATCAGCTTAATGTATTTTAGTGCCTGAAGGGTTGAGATATTTTGGTACGGAATTTGAACGCCGCGATGGTTAGGTGGGTTAGATCGCTGACCTTGAGTGCTGGCGATCGGAGTGAGTATTCCATCAATATCACGGCGGGGGACACCAGGTACGGGCTACACACACCGTACCTATGTGGGGAATCGAACCCAGTTTTTCGGCGTGACGATTGTACACTTTAACGACTAAGGTTACCCCACCGCCCCATTTAAGTTAGGGAACATTCATAATTCATGGCTTGGGGTGAGTGGTGGTGGGGTGGTGGGGTTGGGGTGTCTAGCTTGGGAGGGGGAAGGGGTTGATGACTTTAAGGGGAGGGGTTCACCCATTTTGTTCTAGGGGCAATTTTGTACACATGTACTAGGGGTGTCAGCAATTTTGTACATAAAAATATTAAAAATATATGCTTAAAGCTTATGGGAAGGGGGAGGGGGTGTCATTGATTTTGTACATGACATGCAATAATAATAATATCTCACACACACACACACACACACACACACACACACACACACACACACACACACACACACACACACACACATACACATACACTTGCCATAAATCATGAACGGTTCCTTAGAAAATATATAAATCATTTGAACAAGAAATTGATATGTTTCTGTTGTCAATGAAAATAAACTGCATTGATCTGTAAAAGATATTTCCTGCCTACCACTGAACAGGGTTACATCTCCCAGAAACATAACTATGATGACGATCTATTCAATCTTCGCTGAGGGGATATATTAACAAAATACAGATTCTATTTGCAATCTGTTACGTAAATGCTTATGCAAAATGATCTTAAATACAGAATCCAAATTTCCCAGTCTGGTAACTATGGTAACATATTAGAATAAGCTAGAAATTGTGATCCTTTAGTATCACAAGAATAGGACACGAATTGCTGTCTAAAAGCAATGACACTGATCCGTAAACAGTCTATGTTAGATGTTATATGGATATTTAATAGTTCACGCCGTTCCCCCTTCACAATGTATACAAATCCATGTTCAGGAACAGTGCGGCTCCTGCTGGGCTTTCTCGTCCACTGGCTCCCTGGAAGGTCAACACTTCAAGAAGTACAACAAACTGGTCTCCCTGTCTGAACAGAACCTGGTCGACTGCTCCACCAAGCAGGGTAAGAAAACATATTCCTTGTCAGAGGTGTGTTTAAATATTAATATGATTTAGACACAGGTTAACAGATATAGGGTCTGATGTCACGTTCTTAAACATGTCGCTTTTATGTAGCGATGTGCATGCACGTGTGTATTACTGTTGGGAATTGGTTAAAATCTCATAATTGATGATTGGTTCATTACTACCGATCAATCATCGAAAATAATTGGTTAGCGTGAAATTTGTTAATGCACCTAAAAATAAGGCAAAAACAAGTTCTTTTGGGGGTTTGGCAAAATTTCACATCTTTAAAGGATGACTAGTTAGAACATACATTTCTTTTGATATCTTTAACAGAATAACACTTGGGGCGTTGGGAAATGTAGCCAAAACCAACCATGGTTTTAAGCGTTCGCTCGTCATGCCGATTATGAGAAATTGTGATCGATTGCTTGGTCGTTTAGTCACTACGACCAATCTTCGATTATTTCAATTAATCGGACCACCACTTGTGTATGTGCGTGTGTGCATGCGTTGTCTGGGCAATCTATTTGATCGTAAAACCAAGGAACCACTCATAGTTTATAGAATGTAGGGGCGGTGGGTAGCCCATGGTTGAAGCGTTCGCTTCATTGAAAACCCGGGTTCGATCCTAGAGGTACATTTAAAGTCTTGATATTGCTGGAATATTGCTAAAAGCAGCGTAAAACCACACTCACTCACTCACTTATAGGCAACGAGGACATTACTGACATGACTGTCCTAGAGTTAAAATGAATATTTGTACCTGGCGAGGAAACGAACAATTTGAACATTTGACCTGCCTTTGCATGACGTGTGACCCGGTGGGACAGGGTTCACTCACCTTTTTGCAACACTTGGTACCATAACATTTTCATAGGGGCGGTGGGGTTAAAGCGTTTGCTCGTCACGCCGATGGTGCGGGTTCGATTTCCCACATGGGTAAAATGTGTGAAGCCCTTTTTTGGTGTCTTCCGCCGTGTCTTTGCTGGAATATTGCTAAAATCGGCGTAAAGCCCAACCCACTCACTCACTCACATTTTCGAAGTGAATTATACACACGCTCGTGATATAATCGCATTGCTGGTCCCTGTTTCTATCTTATATTTTTAGTGATTATGGAAATCGCAATATCGTGTTTATCGCTTTATATCGCCTTTTTTCATTTCCATGAGCCACCATTTTTGTATTTTCTTTAACATTCCAGGCAACATGGGCTGGGCTGGAGGAGGTTTGATGGACCAGGCCTTCACTTACATAAAGGTCAACGACGGTATTGACACCGAGACCAGCTACCCATACGAGGCTGCGGTAAGTCAATAGGGGCCATCCTCGCGTATCAGGGGAATTATGTGCGCCTTAAACACCCTGGACCCTTTAGTCACCATGTAGTTGTTTGGTGGTGGATTTGTAAAGACGCCCAAACATTATTGACATAAGCAAGAGCAAACCGGTGACAAAGTTGATTAAGAATAGACTAAGATTGTGACTGCACTTATGGTTGTGAATTAGAGCCGGGTATATATCATAATGGAGAAATAATGCACAGAGGTGATTTGGGGGGCTTTCATTTTGTTGTTGTTTGTTGTTTAACGCCGCACTCAGCAATACTCCCGTCATATAGCGGCGCCTGTAGTAATAGGACAAGACAATCCAGTGATCAACATCATGAGCATCGATCTAAGAGGTTGCGATACGATGACATGTGTCAACCAAGTCAGCGAGACTTACCGACCGATCTCGTTAGTCGCCTCTTACGACAAGCATGGGTTGCTGATGACCAATTCTAACCCGGGTCTTCATGGATAGGTCGCCTGATGTCAAGATATAGCATTCGATCCCCCATATTTTACAATGTCCACTGAAATGCCTACTCATTCTCACTTCAGAACGGCAAATGCCGTTTCAACAAAGCCAACGTTGGAGCTAACGACACCGGCTACGTTGACATCAAGTCCAAGTCTGAGTCCGACCTCCAGAATGCTGTTGCCACTGTCGGCCCCATCGCCGTCGCCATCGACGCCAGCCACATGACCTTCCAGCTGTACAAGTCCGGCGTCTACCACTACATCTTCTGCAGCCAGACCAGACTCGACCACGGCGTGCTCGCCGCCGGTTACGGCACCGATAGCGGCAAGGACTACTGGCTTGTCAAGAACAGGTGCGTGTTTAACAGGTCAATAAATGGTGGGTGAGTTTAGTTTTACGCCGCACTCAGCAATATTCCAGCTATATTTCGGCGGTCTGTAAATAGTCAGGTCTGAAGCAGAAAATCCAGTCATCAACAGCATGAACATCGATCTACACAGTTGGGAACCGATGACATGTGTCAACCAAGCCAGCGAGCCTGACCCCGTCAGTCACCTCTTACGACAAGCACGGGTTACTGAAGATCAATTCTAACCCAGATCTTCAGGGGTGGTTAATGAAGGGGGCAAAAGACACTCTTCCTCAGCTGATTAAAAATATGTTTGATTTTCTTGTTTGAGTTTCAATTTTCATAAACTTGGCTTGTCAAAAACAGGTGCGTGTTTAACAGTTTAATAAACCGAGGTGCGAAAAACACTATTCCTCTGGTGATTCAATGATATGTTTTTTGATTTTCAAATGAAAATATCAAAATTTGTTATATACTAGCCACATAAAGAAACTGTGCTCACAGAAAATGCCTTCATAATTGGAATACAACACAGCAAAGACGAAATGATGTAGACACGTTATAAGCTGAAGTATCTGACCACAAGAAAATATCAAAAGAACACGAACAATATCCGTAACGATGACGTCAGAAGTTCAAAATCGAGTAGGGGACACACGACGAAGTCACAAAGTCAATAACGGGTATGACCACCGTGTGCGTGAAGAACAGCAGTGCATCGAAGACGCATAGAGGCTAGCAAATGAGCATTGAAGGCATGGGGAATGGTCTGGGACGTGGTCACTGCTGTCTGGAATCACCTGTATCTGAGATGAGTCACCCGAATCCATCTGTCCTGTCTTGGCGTCGTTACGTCGGGAACGCCCAGAACGTGGGTTGTCGGCGACGTCATTACTGTTTCGATAACGCCTGACCCATGCAGATATCGTGTTACGATGGCATTGGAAATGTTCTGCCACCTGTTGTTGGCTCATTCCTGCTCGAACCATTCCAATGGCTTCATGACGTTGAGCAGATGTTAATCTTGGCATGATGTGCATGTGACTTCTCATGTGAATTGGTGAACGTTTGAATGACCAAAGATCAAGCTTTCGACAGTGACAGCAATTTCAGAGTTTCACATGTTGTGTGCATCCGTACGGGCTGCACGTGCAGTAACACATTGCAAGGTCTTAGGCCACCGTCAATGACGTCACGTCGCCTGGCACGTGCATGAGCGTTTGATTGTCTCCAATACTTGCTATGTTCACAAATGTATTTATGTATACAGTTTCTTTATGTGGCCAGTATATATCCAAAACACAAATTGCACTGGCGCTTAGTCGGCACTGACAGATTATTCATACATGGTTTTATGTTTTAAAATATAATTTGACTTAAAACTTGTAAAAATGTAGCACTACGCAGCACGTGAACATGAAAATAAACGATGTTGTTGTTTTCATCTGCAGTTGGGGCGAGACCTGGGGACTGAAAGGCTACATCATGATGTCCAGGAACAGGGACAATAACTGCGGTATCGCCACCCAGGCCAGTTACCCCACTGTGTAAGGTGACGTCATAATCGTGACGTCATAGTGGGTGATTCTAGTCATGATCTCGTTTAATCAGTTTACTGAATAAAATAAGTTAAAAAGTGAAACTTTGTTTTTCATATGTATACTACAGTCTGGGTCAGAATGATACCGATGAATCACAGTCAAACTTCAAATCGGTTCATGATCGAACATTCGTTTCAACGCAGAGTGTAATGAAAACATCAATCAGACCAACTCTGGAAAATAGTTTCATAACGTTTGTCGACAAAATAAAAAGTTACTTAACAAAGTATCATCATTTTGTTTTGAATTTCCGATTGAAGTTTTACGAGGGCAAAGTAACAGTAAACTGTTGTGGGAACAGCCTCAGGGCGGGAAGCATGTGCAATTGTGACGTCACATCAAGCATAGCCAATCGATTTATTGACACGGTACATGAGACAATGAAATTCACCTCTGACATCAAGTCCATTGTTTTCAACGTTTATGATTTTTTTAAGGCGAAAGTGAAAGGGGTTGCCTTAAATATGCCCTGGGTAAATTGGCATGTGCAATTGGGTTGTGTGAAGACAATTGAAAAAAATATTGCGAGAACGTGCAACCGAGTCAGGCACAACCGAATCAACATGTCCACTTTTTTGAAAGTTGACAAACGTGACTGTTTTCACAACGAGTTAGTAAGAAATGCTATTAGAAGACTCTATAGCAAAATAAATTCCTTTCCAATTTGGAAAAACACATGGCGACAGACTATTCGTTGATATGTTGCAAGGGAAACGTTTGCATAAATTTGGGTTTCTTTCCCAACAAAGTGGGGATAGCAGGTGCTGTGTGAAAGAGCTGAATCGTGCGATTACGCAACACATACTCAGCATAGGGCTGCGCAATATAACCGGTTTACTGGTGTTTAGAGGTTCAGACCTGAAAACGATACGTATTGCGATACGCTGATCGAAAACCGGTATTTTGACTTGCATTCAGAAAACATCGTAACACTCGGAAATCTTCGGATATGTCCTTGTTTCATTGTGCCAAATATTATTCACATTTTTATTTCATCATGATTAAAAGTTGTTATTAAAGCTTAATCAAGCCTAGTGATTTTGTTGTGGTTTTGCTCTATGAATCAAGAATTAACTTGATTATAAGTAGTTTTTTGTTTAAAAATACTTCATGCAATATATTGCAATACATATCGCAATACATGCTTTCGCATCGCAATATATCGCTGCATAAAAAATACTCTGCAATACCCACCCCTACTTACGCACTATCAGACAAAACGTCAAGAAGGATTCGAACCACTACTGTTTTGGATGAAACATGGGTGAACGCTAGCCACACTTCAAGCACACGATGGGTAGATAGCTCCTCTACAGAACCACGTAACAGGAAACGTTCATTGGGCAAGGGTGAGCGACTGATTGTGTCACGTAGGTTGTAAAGTGTGGGGTTTCTGCCTGATTGTTCACTCGTGTTCAAGGCGAAATCCAAAGACAACAGAGATTTCCACACTGAAATGAAAGGGGAAGTTTTCTTAAATTGGGTGAAAAAACAGCTGGTACAGCACTTCCTCATACAAGTTTAATTGTTATGGACAACGCACCATATCATAGCGTGCCTGATCCAAATGCAAAAGCTCCAACATCCAACAGCAGGAAAAGTAATATGGCAGCATGGCTAGAAAACAAGATATTCCGTTTTCATGTATGACATCATAAAGCGCAACAAAACAGCACCAATCTATAAGGTACATCAATATCTCAAAGCTCATGGCCATGAAGTTTTACGTTTACTGCCTTACCATTGCGATCTCAATCCAATAGACTGACTGACTGACTAGAGTTTGGTTTAAGCCGCTTTTAGCAATATTCCGCTACATCACTGCGTTCGATTCCCCAAATGGGCTTCACAATGTGTGAAGCCCATGTCTGGATGTCCCCGGTCTTTGGCGTGACGATTGCCAACGCTTTAACCACCAGGCTACCCCACCGCCCCCCAATCCAATAGAACTTATCTGGGGTGTCATTAAATCTGATGGGGGTCGCAACAATACCACATTCAAACTTTTCCTACGTTCGAGACATGGTACACAAAGTTATAAGTAAATAACACCAGCACTCTGCTAAACTGTGTACAGAAAGTTCAAAATGAAACAGAGAATTAGTACTGGATAAAAAGTGGTTTAGATTATGCCACCATTCAACCAGTCATCATGAGTGTATAATCTGAGAGAAGTGAAAGTGAATCATTATTTTCCTCAGATTCCAGTCCGGAAGAATTTTGATACAACCCCTAAATGTTGACATCCTAAGCTGCACGTGCTTCCCGGCCTTGAGGCTGTTCCTGCAACAGTACTACTGTTACTTTACCCTCGTAAACCTTCACATGGACAATCGAAACAAAATGATGATAGTTTGTTAAGTAAAATTTTTATTTTGGAGACAAACATTATGAAACTTTTCCCCAGAGTTGGTCTGCTGTTTTCATTACATTCTGCGTTGAAATGAATGTTTGATCATGAACCGATTTGGAGTTAGATTGTGATTCATCGGTATCATTTTGACCCAAATAGACTATAGCCGTTGAGTGAGTTTAGTTTTACGCCGCACTCAGCAATATTCCAGCTGTATGGCGGCGGTCTATAAATAATCGAGTCTGGACCTGACAATCTAGTGATCAACAGCATGAGCATCGATCTGGGCAATTGTGATACGATAACATGTGTCAACTAAGTCAGCGAGCCAGACCACTCGATCCCATTAATATCTATGGTTCTCTTAAGGTAGCCAAATGCCTCGTCATCTAATTAGTGACGCGCATGAATGGATGAACGAGATTCCCACTGGTCTATCTTACGACAAGCATGGGTTACTGAAGATCAATATTCGTTGAGCATCGTAGTACTGAGGCACGCAAAGCCTTCGTCACTACTCGCCCTTTCCGTAACATCCAAGAAGACTAGACCTGACTAGTCAATCGATGAATGTTATGTACGAAAATAGAACCTGGCGTCTTCGGCGTGACGAGACAAACTAATCTGAATGCGTGTGAGGATGTGGAGTAATTTTATCAAAATAATCCCAAAGTAGTTAATACGGTTATAGCAGCATGTGAATGTTTATAAAATCGTGAAAGTTTCGGCTTTTTGATATAGGATCGAGTCACAGAATAAATTTGTTTTGTCGTATTTTTTCTGCTCGTTACTATATATTTCATTTCAAGGGAACATAGCTAGCATAGTCTTTAAACAAAGGCGGAGATTAAAACACAGGGAGAACCTTAAAAACACTCACAAGATCTTGCGGACTTGGTTTTGAGATTTTACGTGCGCTTTCCAACACGATAGGTCTTTTACACACAAGGTCCTACGCTCTATTTGGGTTTAGACGTTTATTTCATTTTTATACGAATGTTGATATAAGTTAAGAAGTGATAAATATTTTAATTAATGTAATTATAACTTTCAGTTAAAGTTTCAAAACGAGTTATTTATATACAACTAATCAGCATTAATTTTAGACACTGTGCTTTCATTTCACTCACTGGGGATATTTTAGTCTGACGTCAATTATAACCTGATACATTTTACAATTGGATCTCCAAGGTTATGGCAGAAAGGTTACATGCATGTTCATACAACTTTATGATTGTAAACAAAATCTATCAGAAGATCAACTCAAACCTGGATCTTCACGGGTTGCTTTTATGATTGTAAACAAAATCTAGCTGAAGATCAATTCTAACCTGGATCTTCACGGGTTTGTTTTCAATTCTATGTTGGCTCTTTTATGATTGTAAACAAAATCTAGCTGAAGATCAATTCTAACCTGGATCTTCACGGGTTGCCTTTTATGATTGTAAACAAAATCTAGCTGAAGATCAATTCTAACCTGGATCTTCACGGGTTTGCCTTTTGTGATTGCAAACAAAATCTAGCTGAAGATCAATTCTAACCTGGATCTTCACGGGTTTGCCTTTTACAAATTGAAGTGAATTTCACTATAATGTAATGTCTGTTCATGAATGATGTGTGGTAATTGATTTCATGGTTTTAGTTCTTCATGCTGTTAGTCCCCGTGGTCTCTAGTATGGTGATCTACATGCAGTTGTTGGCGAGATATAGCCCATCTAATATGTGTTTATTAATATCCAACTTTCACAGTCACGATATGGCTGAAATAATGCCGAAGTGACTTTAAATTGTAACTCACTCACTCACTCACTCACTCATTAGTTCTGTATGTAACGGCTCCTGCGTTAACCTTTGCATCTCAAGTTGGGATTAAACTCGGGGTATATATACTCATGCCAATAATGGTTGTCACCCTCCCATTAATCACCACTCATTCATTTAGTTCTGTAAAAAATTGAAGGGTGGGGTGGGGGTGGGTGAACAACCATTATTGGCATGAGTATAAAAGTGAGTGCGTTAAAGCCACGTCAGTTTTAATCATCAGTTTTAATCTGATGACGTTATTCAATGCTATGACATATGCAAACTGACTACGACGAAGAAAATGAACAATAACAATAAACATCCTACGATTTAACTTCGTCTGAGAACATTTAAAATGTACTGCTATTAGGACAATGGAGGCGGTAGGGTAGCCCAATGGTTGAAGCGTTCGTTCGTCACGCAGAAGACCCGGTTCGATTCCCACATGGGTACAATGTGTGAAGCCCATTTCTGATGTCCCCCGCCGTGATATTGCCGGAATATTGTTAAAAGCGGCGTAAAACCATACTCATTCACTAACTGACGATATTACTTTAAATTTGAACTATATAGCTCACAGGCTACCCCACGCCCCTACATCGGCAATGAAGGTAGTGAGATATCCGAAGCCTAATGGGTTGCTGAATACCAAGTTTAACCTTTTCAAATTGAAACTTTAGAGTTAAATATACATTTTCATGGGATCAATGCATCTACTATACATGGAAGACGGCAGACGTTTAGGGCGACCAAAATAAGGATGTATTTTTCGCGATTCTGCCTCCTCACCTTGGTGTTGTTTCTAAACGCGTTGTCTTTGGACGACAGGGACGAGACCAGCGTCATCAGTTTAGAAAGTTACTTTATTGAAACGGTCACGAGGTGGATATCTGATGTCAATGATATTTTACATGAAGTTACGTCTTTTATATATTTTAGTTTAGTCTGTGGGGATCTGATCCTTCCTGTTCTATCAAATGGTTAACCGGAACCAGACACTGTTTAAGAGAGGAGACCTAATAGAAGGCTGAAGTTTGCTGACAATGTATTCAGTCATTTATTTATTTAAATGTGCCACGGAGTGACAGCTTGATGAGAAAATAGAGCACGAATTAACAGAGAAACAAACCTAGAAAACATAATTAAGGCGAGGCGAGGTTCGAATCTACGATGGTGCCCCAGTCAACTCCTAATTTGCAGCCAAGATCTGCACCTCCCCACATCTCTCTCTCGCTCTGTCTCTCGCTCGACGTAAGAGGCGACCAATGGTATCGAATGGTCAGGCTCGCTGACTTGGCTGACACATGTCATCGTATCCCAATTGCGTAGATCTATGCTCATGATGTTGATCACTGGAATGTCTGGTCCAGGTTCGAATACTGCTGAGTGCGGCATAAAACTTAACCCATTCTCTCACAACTACTGCTGCTGTTGTTGATATTATTTCTACTACTATAACTGCTGCTGTCTAATGTGATCATACCAATGTTCTTGTACTTCGGTAGGCGATGGATGCACTTCATCAAAACCAAAGCAAGACGTGGTTTTCCTGCCCAAAACGCTGAAACCCATCTACTACGACCTTGAAATGAGGCCCAACATGTACCAAGGTGATCCGACGACCTTCACCTTTGACGGCTACGTCAGAATAACAATGGAGTGTCTCGAGACGACCAAAGAGGTCATTATGCATCTGAACGAACTTTGAAATAATGGTGAGGGTCGATAGAGTTTGATCCGAGGGTGGTCAGATCCACCGTCTTCGTGTCCTACGAGACTGACGCCGACAACCAGCTGTTGAAGATCACCCTGGACAAGGACATGACAGTAGGTCAGATGGATTACGTCAAGATGAATTTCACCGGACCTCTGAAGGATGACCTCCAGACTTTTTTTTCTTCTAGCATGAAAAAAATATAAATATATTTCCAGTATCGAGTGTGGGCACAGAAGGAGTCGCTCAATGATCTTGACTACTCCCTCGACGCGTCGGCATGCGCACCATCACCTTCTACGAAGACTACTTCAACATCACGTACCCTTTGCCCAAAGAAGGTAGGCTTTACTCATTGTTTGATTTTGGTTATCGCGGCACTCAGCAATATTCCAGCTATTTGGCTGCAGTCTGTACATAATCGAGTCTGACCAGCCAATCCAGTGATTGATATCATGACTATTGATCTACGTTAGTTTGATTCGATGACATGTGTCAACCACGTCATCAAGCATGACAACAGACCGGTGACGATCCGGGTTAAAATTGGTCTTCAGCAACCCATGCTTGTAAGAGGCGACTAACGGGAGCAGGTGGTCAGGGCTCCCTGAACTGGTTGACACATGTCATCGTATCCCAGTTGGTAGTACATCGATGCTCATGCTGTTGATCACTGGATTGTCTGGTCTTGGCTCAACTGGTTACAGCTGGAAAATTGCTTGAGTGCGGCGTTAAACAACAAACAAACAACACGAATGACTACAACAATGCTAATTAGACAGTAGTCAAACATACCATACGTTATATTTGGGATTTCACTTTCGCAGTAAAGTACAGATTCTAATACTTTTGTTGGCTTGAGGCCCATCCAGGATTCGAACCCACTGTGGAAGCAGTGCTGACTGTGTGCTGGCGATTAGGTACTGAGGTTAACTCTGAGTGTGTGTGTTGGGGTTGGGGTGGGGTGTGGGGGTGGGGCTGGGTAGCCTAAAGTACTGTCGGAAATAGAAAAAACTGTTCTTTCGCATTGATATCTACAATTTATGTAGTTAATATGTGTAAGTGTGTGAAATATCTGTTAAACTAAGTTCGGCCTAACTACAGTCCTTCAGTGGTAGGAGATAGGAAACGTAGAAAAAAGTACTTTTACTGAGGAGAGATTAGTGCAGAAATGAGAAATGCGGGTTTTTCAAAGTCCAAAGCGACTTATTTGGAACAGGCCATGGCTGTTTATTTTAAACGATACCTGACTCAAAAAATAATAACTTTACTACTGAAACTATGAAGGATGTAGCTGCCATGGAGTCTCACTATCACTATAAAAAGAAACAGGTAGGAGGGGTCATCTCAAAAGCAAATCCAGGACGGGCGTCGCAGACGGTGGTTGGGGTCGGGCTGGGGATAGAGATATAAGCTGAGATAAAATAATCCTTTAGGGGAAGCAAACGGCATGTCATCACAATTTACAAATAATATCCAGTCCTGTCGATCTTCGGGTGGTCATGCCACCTATATATTTTGAGACATTTAATACGATGGCTGATTTAAGGTTTCCATGGGTATCATACCCTTTTACGTATCTCAACATAAACTTTATGATCAATAAATGAGACATATTCAACACACATGAAAAAGCATAAAATATCTTTGAGATGACCCCTTGTGCTTGTAGGCAGTATCTGCATTTCATGCCAGGTGAGTCGACGGTCCGTCGTCATACCTGGCTGAGCGACCCAATTCGCCATCAATAGTCGATCTGTTGTTTTGAGCAGCTATTCGTATATTTTCTAAGTTTTGGCCCCATTTTACGAGTAAACATGCTTTTCTGGCAATACTATTACACATCCCACTGAATGCCCAGTTAGGCCGATGTGGTTTTTTCGATATATGCTATTCGTAAACTCTGTGAATTTTAGGCATACAAAGTAACAGCCAAAGACAGTTTTTCTCTATTTCCGACAGTACTTTAGTGGTTAAAGCGTTCGCCTCGTCACGCCGAAGATTCCCACATGGGTACAATGTGTGAAGCCCGTTTCTGGTGTCCCCACCATGATATCCCTGGAATATTGCTAAAAGCGGCGTAAAACCATACTCACTCACTCACTCACTCTGAGGGTGTGGGTTCGAAATTATGGATAAACCTAGTATAATATATTCTTTACTGTGAAAGTGTTATCCCAAAGATAACACGTGTTAAAGAAAACTAACGTGACCACAATATGCCTTTTGTCGCATTTGGCTAGCCGATGGCTTCGAACCCGCATTTTCAAGGTGTGTTGGCTCATTCAAGAACTTACATGTTGAAACAGTCAGTGGTTGAGATGAGTACCAGGGAGGAACTTAACACAAGTCCTTGTGACTGCAGACATGGTGGCTATCCCTGACTTCGCGGCTGGGGCCATGGAGAACTGGGGTCTCATCACATACAGGGCCGTCAGGTTGTTCTTCACCGCGGGGGTCACCAGCAACTCCGCGAAGCAACAGGTCATGGTCGTCATTACACACGAACTGGCTCACCAGGTGAGTAGACACACGAACTGGCTCACCAGGTGAGTAGACACACGAACTGGCTTACCAGGTGGGTAGATACACAAAATGGCTTACCAGGTGAGTAGACACACGAACTGGTTCACCAGGTGAGTAGACACACGAACTGGCTCCCCAGGTGAGTAGATATACTAATTGGCTCACCAGGGTGAGTAGATACACAAACTGGCTCACCAGGTGAGTAGACACACGAACTGGCTCCCCAGGTGAGTAGATATACCAATTGGCTCACCAGGTGAGTAGATACACGAACTGGCTCACCAGGTGAGTAGATACACGAACTGGCTCACCAGGTGTGTAGATACACGAACTGGCTCACCAGGTGAGTAGATACACGAACTGGCTCACCAGGTGAGTAGATACCGGAACTGGCTCACCAGGTGAGTAGATACACGAACTGGCTCACCAAGTGAGTAGATACACTAACTGACTCACCAGGTGAGTAGATACACGAACTGACTCACCAGGTGGGTAGATACACTAACTGACTCACCAGGTGAGTAGACACACGAACTGGCTCACCAGGTGAGTAGATACACAAGCTGACTCACCAGGTGAGTAGATACACTAACTGGCTCACCAGGTGAGTAGATACACAAGCTGACTCACCAGGTGAGTAGATACACTAACTGACTCACCAGGTGAGTAGATACACTAACTGACTCACCAGGTGAGTAGATACACTAACTGACTCACCCAGGTGATTAGATACACTAACTGACTCACCAGGTGGGTAGATACACAAAATGGCTTACCAGGTGAGTAGACACACGAACTGGTTCACCAGGTGAGTAGACACAGAAACTGTGAACGAAAATTGTAATACGTTTACTTTATTTCGCTACAAGTTGCCGCGCAGTAAGATTTCCCAATAGAGTATTGCGCAATTTCTGTTAACATGTCGATCGGAGTGCTCTATGGCATGGTATGGTATTTGGGTTTTAGGGAGACTTGGATCTTATATCGGAGGACTCTATGGCATGGTATGGTATTTGGGTTTTAGGGAGACTTGGATCTTATATCGGAGGACTCTATGGTATGGTATGGTATTTGGGTTTTAGGGAGACTTGGATCTTATATCGGAGGACTCTATGGTATGGTATGGTATTTGGGTTTTAGGGAGACTTGGATCTTTATATCGGAGGGCTCTATGGTATGGTATGGGTAGATACACGAACTGGCTCACCACCAGGTGAGTAGACACACGAACTGGCTCAGCAGGTGAGTAGACACACGAACTGGCTCACCACGTGAGTAGATACACGAACTGGCTCACCAGGTGAGTAGACACACGAACTGGCTTACCAGGTGGGTAGATACACAAAATGGCTTACCAGGTGAGTAGACACACGAACTGGTTCACCAGGTGAGTAGACACAGAAACTGTGAACGAAAATTGTAATACGTTTACTTTATTTCGCTACAAGTTGCCGCGCAGTAAGATTTCCCAATAGAGTATTGCGCAATTTCTGTTAACATGTCGATCGGAGTGCTCTATGGCATGGTATGGTATTTGGGTTTTAGGGAGACTTGGATCTTATATCGGAGGGCTCTATGGCATGGTATGGTATTTGGGTTTTAGGGAGACTTGGATCTTTATATCGGAGGGCTCTATGGTATGGTATGGGTAGATACACGAACTGGCTCACCAGGTGAGTAGACACACGAACTGGCTCACCAGGTGAGTAGACACACGAACTGGCTCACCACGTGAGTAGATACACGAACTGGCTCACCAGGTGAGTAGACACACGAACTGGCTCAACGAGTGAGTAGATACACTAACTGGCTCACCAGGTGAGTGGCACACGAACTGGCTCACCAGGTGAGTAGACACAGAAACTGTGAACGAAAAATTGTAATACGTTTACTTTATTTTGCTACAAGTTGCCGCTCAGTAAGGATTCCCGATAGATTATTGCGTGATTTCTGTTAACATGTCGATCGGAGGGCCTCTATGGTATGGTATGGTATTTGGGATTTAGGGAGACTTGGATCTGTATATCGGAGGACCTCTATGGTGTGGTATGGTATTTGGGTTTTAGGAGACTTGGAACTTTATATCGGAGGGCTCTATGGCGTATGGTATGGTATTTGGGTTTAGGGAGACTTTGAACTCTTATATCGGAGAGCTCCCATGGTATGGTATGGCATTTGGGTTTAGGGAGACTTTGATCTTTATATCGGAGAGCTCTATGGTATGGTATGGTATTTGGGTTTAGGAGACTTGGATCTTTATATCGGAGGGCTCTATGGTATAGTATGGTATTTGGGTTTTAGGGCGACTTGGATCTTTGTATCGGAGGGTCTATGGTTTGGTATGGTATTTGGGTTTTAGAGCGACTTGGAACTTTTATATCGGAGGGGTCTATGGTATGGTATGGTATTTGGGTTTTAGGGCGACTTGGATCTTTATATCGGAGGGCCTCTATGGTATGGTATGGTATTTGGGTTTTAGGAGACTTGGATCTTTATATCGGAGGACTTTATGGTATGGTATGGTATTTGGGTTTTAGGGAGACTTGGATCTTTATATCGGAGGGCCTCTATGGTATGGTATGGTATTTGGGTTTTAGGGAGACTTGGATCTTTATATCTGAGGACTCTATAGTATGGTATGGTATTTGGGTTTTAGGAGACTTGGATCTTTATATCGGAGGGCCTCTATGGCATGGTATGGTATTTGGGTTTTAGGGCGACTTGGATCTTTATATCGGAGGGCTCTATGGCATGGTATGGTATTTGGGCCTTTAGGGCGACTTGGATCTTTTATATCAGACGGCTCTATGGTATGGTATGGTATGGCATTTGGGTTTTAGGGCGACTTGGATCTTTATATCGGAAGACTCTATGGTGTGGTATGGTATTTGGGTTTTAGGGCGACTTGGATCTTTATATCGGAGGGTCTATGGTATGATATGGTATTTGGGTTTAGGGCGACTTGGATCTTTATATCGAAGGACTCTAAAGCATGGTATGGTATTTGGGTTTTAGGGCGACTTGGATCTTTATATCGGAGGGCTCTACGGTATGGTATGGCATCTGGGTTTTAGGAAGACTTGGATCTGTATATCGGAAGGCTCTATGGCATGGTATGGTATTTGGGTTTTAGGGAGACTTGGATCTGTATATCGGAGGACTCTATGGTGTGGTATGGTATTTGGGTTTTTAGGGAGACTTGGAACTTTATATCGGAGGGCTCTATGGTATGGTATGGTATTTGGGTTTAGGGAGACTTTGAACTTTATATCGGAGAGCTCTATGGTATGGTATGGTATTTGGGTTTAGGGAGACTTGGATCTTATATCGGAGAGCTCTATATGGTATGGTATGGTATTTGGGTTTTAGGAGACTTTGATCTTTATATCGGAGGGCCTCATGGTATAGTATGGCATTTGGGTTTTAGGGCGACTTGGATCTTTGTATCGGAGGGGTCTATGGTTTGGTATGGTATTTGGCTTTTAGAGCGACGTGGAACTTTATATCGGAGGGTCTATGGTATGGTATGGTATTTGGGTTTTAGGGCGACTTGGATCTTTATATCGGAGGGTCTATGGTATGGTATTTGGGTTTGAGGTCGACTTGGATCTTTTAGATCGGAGGACTCTATGGTGGGGTATGGCATTTGGGTTTTAGGGCGACTTGGATCTTTATATCGGAGGGCCTCTATGGTATGGTATGGCATTTGGGTTTTAGGGAGACTTGGATCTTTATATCGGAGGACTTTATGGTATGGTATGGCATTTGGGTTTTAGGAGACTTGGATCTTTATATCGGAGGGCTCTATGGTATGGTATGGCATTTGGGTTTTAGGAGACTTGGATCTTTATATCTGAGGACTCTATAGTATGGTATGGTATTTGGGTTTTAGGGAGACTTGGATCTTTATATCGGAGGGCTCTATGGCATGGTATGGTATTTGGGTTTTAGGGCGACTCTGGATCTCTTATATCGGAGGGCCTCTATGGCATGGTATGGCATTTGGGTTTTAGGGCGACTTGGATCTTTATATCAGACGGCTCTCTATGGTATGGTATGGTATGGTATTTGGGTTTTAGGGCGACTTGGATCTTTATATCGGAGGACCTCTATGGTGTGGTATGGCATTTGGGTTTTAGGGCGACTTTGGATCTTTATATCGGAGGGTCCATGGTATGATATGGTATTTGGGTTTTAGGGCGACTTGGATCTTTATATCGAAGGACTCTAAAGCATGGTATGGTATTTGGGTTTTAGGGCGACTTGGATCTTTATATCGGAGGGCCCTATGGTATGGTATGGTATTTGGGTTTTAGGGCGACTTGGATCTTTATATCGGAGGACTCTATGGTGTGGTATGGTATTTGGGTTTTAGGGCGACTTGGATCTTTATATCGGAGGGGTCCATGGTACGATATGGTATTTGGGTTTTAGGGCGACTTGGATCTTTATATCGAAGGACTCTATGGTATGGTATGGTATTTCGGTTTTAGGGCGACTTGGATCTTTATATATCGGAGGGCTCTATGGTATGGTATGGTATCTGGGTTTCAGGAGACTTGGATCTGTATATCGGAGGACTCCTCTATGGCATGGTATGGTATTTGGGTTTTAGGGCGACTTGGATCTTTATATCGGAGGGGCTCTATGGTATGATATGGCATTTGGGTTTTAGGGCGACTTGGATCTTTATATCGAAGGACTCTATGGTATGGTATGGTATTTCGGGTTTTAGGGCGACTTGGATCTTTTATATCGGAGGGCCTCTATGGTATGGTATGGTATCTGGGTTTTAGGGAGACTTGGATCTGTATATCGGAGGACTCTATGGCATGGTATGGTATTTGGGCTTTTAGGGCGACTTGGATCTTTTATATCGGAGGGGTCTATGGTATGATATGGTATTTGGGTTTTATAGGCGACTCTGGATCTTTATATCGGAGGACCTCTATGGTATGGTATGGTACATTCGGTTTTAGGGCGACTCTGGATCTTTATATCGGTGGGGTCTATGGTATGGTATGGTATTTGGCCTTGAGGGACCTTGGAACTTTAAGTATCGGAGGGCCTCTATGGTATGGTATGGTATTTAGGTTTTTAGGGCGACTTGGATCTTTATATCGGAGGGTTCTATGGTATAGTATGGTATTTGGCCTTTAGGAGACTTGGATCTTTAGTATCGGAGGGCTCTCTATGGTATGGTATGGTGCATTTGGGCTTTAGGGAGACCCTGATCTTATATCGAGGACTCTATGGTATGGTATGGTGATTTGGGTTTTAGGGCGACTTGGATCTTGTGTCGGAGGGCTCCCCATGGTATGATATGGTATTTGGGTTTTAGGGCGACTTGGATCTTTATATCGGAGGACCTCTATAGTATGGTATGGTATTTGGGTTTTAGGAGACTTGGATCTTTATATCGGAGGGCCTCTATGGCATGGTATGGTATTTGGGTTTTAGGGCGACTCTGGATCTTTATATCGGAGGTCTCTATGGCATGGTATGGTATTTGGGTTTTAGGGCGACTTGGATCTTATATCAGACGGCTCTCTATGGTATGGTATGGTATGGTATTTGGGTCTTTAGGGCGACTTTGGATCTTTATATCGGAGGACTCTATGGTGTGGTATGGTTTTGGGTTTAAGGGAGACTTGGATCTTTATATCGGAGGACTCTATAGTATGGTATGGTATCTGGGTTTTAGGAGACTTGAATCTGCATATCGGAGGACTCTCTGGGTGTGGTATGGTATTTGGGTTTTAGGAGACTTGGATCTTTATATCGGAGGGGTCTATGGTATGATATGGTATTTGGGTTTTAGGGGCGACTTGGAAACTTTATATCGGAGGGCTCTATGGCATGGTATGGCATTTGGGGTTTTAGGGAGACTTGGATCTTTATATCGGAGGGCTCTATGTCATGATATGGTATTTGGGTTTTAGGGGCGACTTGGAACTCTTTATATCGGAGGGCTCTATGGTATGGTATGGTATTTGGGTTTTAGGGAGACTTTGAACTTGATATCGGAGAGCTCTATGGTATGGTATGGCATTTGGGTTTAGGGAGACTTTGATCTTTTATATCGGAGAGCTCCTATGGTATGGTATGGTATTTGGGTTTAGGGAGACTTTGATCTTTATATCGGAGGGCTCTATGGTATAGTATGGTATTTGGGTTTTAGGGCGACTTGGATCTTTGTATCGGAGGGGTCTCATGGCATGGTATGGTATTTGGGTTTTAGGAGCGACTTGGAACTTTATATCGGAGGGGCTCTATGGTATGGTATGGTATTTGGGTTTTAGGGCGACTTGGATCTTTATATCGGAGGGCTCTCTATGGTATGGTATTTGGGTTTGAGGTCGACTTGGATCTTTAGATCGGAGGACTCTATGGTGGTATGGTATTTGGGTTTTAGGGCGACTGGATCTTTATATCGGAGGGCCCAATGGTATGGTATGGCATTTGGGTTCTTAGGAGACTTGGATCTTTATATCGGGAGGACTTTATGGTATGGTATGGCATTTGGGTTTTAGGGCGACTTTGGATCTTTATATCAGACGGCTCTATGGTATGGTATGGTATGGTATTTGGGTTTTAGGGCGACTTGGATCTTTATATCGGAGGACTCTATGGTGTGGTATGGTTTTTGAGTTTAAGGGAGACTTGGATCTTTATATCGGAGGACTCTATAGTATGGTATGGCATCTGGGTTTTAGGAGACTTGAATCTGTATATCGGAGGACTCTGGTGTGGTATGGTATTTGGGTTTTAGGGAGACTTGGATCTTTATATCAGAGGGGTCTATGGTGGTATGATATGGCATTTGGCTCTTTAGGGCGACTTGGAACTTTATATCGGAGGGCCTCTATGGCATGGTATGGTATTTGGGTTTTAGGAGACTTGGATCTTTATATCGGAGGGGTCTATGGTATGATATGGTATTTGGGTTTTAGGGCGACTTGGAACTTTTATATCGGAGGGCCTCTATGGTATGGTATGGTATTTGGGTTTAGGGAGACTTTGAACTTGATATCGGAGAGCTCTATGGTATGGTATGGTATTTGGGTTTAGGAGACTCTTTGATCTTTATATCGGAGGGCTCTATGGCATGGTATGGTATTTGGGTTTAGGGAGACTTTGAACTTGATATCGGAGAGCTCTATGGTATGGTATGATATTTGGGTTTTAGGGCGACTTGATCTTTATATCGGAGGGCTCTATGGTATGGTATGGTATCTGGGTTTTAGGGCGACTTGGATCTGTATTTCGGAGGACTCTATGGTGTGGTATGATATTTGGGTTTTAGGAGACTTGGATCTTTATATCGGAGGGTCTATGGTATGATATGGTATCTGGGTTTTAGGGAGACTTGGATCTGTATATCGGAGGGCTCTATGGTATGGTATGATATTTGGGTTTTAGGGCGACTTGGATCTTTATATCGGAGGGCCTCTATGGTATGGTATGGTATCTGGGTTTTAGGGAGATTTGGATCTGTATATCGGAGGACTCTATGGCATGGTATGGTTTTTGGGTTTTAGGGCGACTTGGATCTTTATATCGGAGGGCTCTATGGTATGGTATGGTATCTGGGTTTTAGGGAGACTTGGATCTGTATTTCGAGGACTCTATGGTGTGGTATGATATTTGGGTTTTAGGGAGACTTGGATCTTATATCGGAAGGGTCTATGGTATGATATGGTATCTGGGTTTTAGGAGACTTGGATCTGTATATCGGAGGGCTCTATGGTATGGTATGATATTTGGGTTTTAGGGCGACTTGGATCTTTATATCGGAGGGCTCTATGGTATGGTATGGTATCTGGGTTTTAGGGAGACTTGGATCTGTATATCGGAGGACTCTATGGCATGGTATGGTATTTGGGTTTTAGGGCGACTCTGGATCTTTATATCGGAGGGCCTCTATGGTATGGTATGGTATCTGGGTTTTAGGAGACTTGGATCTGTATATCGGTGGACTCTATGGCATGGTATGGCATTTGGGTTTTAGGGCGACTTGGATCTTTATATCTGAGGGGTCTATGGTATGATATGGTATTTGGGTTTTAGGGCGACTCGGATCTTTATATCAGAGGACTCCTATGGTATGGTATGGTATTTGGGTTTTAGGGCGACTTGGAACTTTATATCGGAGGGCTCTATGGTATGGTATGGCATTTGGGTTTTAGGGCGGCTTGGATCTTTATATCGGAGGGTTCTATGGTATAGTATGGTATTTGGGTTTTAGGAGACTTGGATCTTTATATCGGAGGCCTCTATGGTGTGGTATGGTATTTGGGTTTTAGGAGACTTGGATCTTATATCGGAGGACTCTATGGTATGGTATGGCATTTGGGTTTTAGGGCGACTTGGATCTTTGTATCGGAGGGCTCTATGGTATGATATGGTATTTCGGTTTTAGGGCGACTTGGATCTTTAGATCGGAGGACTCTATGGTGTGGTATGGTATTTGGGTTTTAGGGCGACTTGGATCTTTATATCGGAGGGCCTCTATGGTATGGTATGGTATCTTGGGTTTTAGGGCGACTTGGATCTTATATCGGAGGGCTCTATGGCATGGTATGGTATTTGGGTTTTAGGGAGACTTGGATCTTATATCGGAGGGCTCTATGGCATGGTATGGTATTTGGGGTTTTAGGAGACTTGGATCTTTATATCGGAGGGCTCTATGGCATGGTATGGTATTTGGGTTTTAGGGAGACTTGGATCTTTATCGAGAGAGCTCTATGGTATGGTATGTATGGTATTTGGGTTTTAGGGCGACTTGGATCTTTATATCGGAGGACCTCTATGGTGTGGTATGGCATTTGAGTTTTAGGGCGACTTGGATCTTTATAATCGGAGGGGTCTATGGTATGATATGGCATTTGGGTTTTAGGAGACTTGGATCTGTATATCGGAGGACTCTATGGTGTGGTATGATATTTGGGTTTTAGGGAGACTTGGATCTTATATCGAGAGCTCTATGGTATGATATGGTATTTGGGTTTTAGGGCGACTTGGATCTTTATATCGAAGGACTCTATGGTATGGTATGGTATTTGGGTTTTAGGGCGACTTGGATCTTGGATATCGGAGGGCTCTATGGTATGGTATGGTATTTGGGTTTTAGGGAGACTTGGATCTTTATATCGGAGGACCTCTATGGTGTGGTATGGTATTTGGGTTTTAGGGAGACTTGGATCTTTATATCGGAGGGCTCTATGGTATGGTATGGTATTTGGGTTTTAGGGAGACTTGGATCTTATATCGGAGGGCTCTATGGTATGGTATGGTATTTGGGTTTTAGGGCGACTTGGATCTTATATCGGAGGAGCTCTATGGTATGGTATGGTATTTGGGTTTTAGGGAGACTTGGATCTTATATCGGAGGACTCTATGGCATGGTATGGTATTTGGGTTTTAGGGTGACTTTGATCTTTAGATCGACTTGGATCTTTATATCGGAGGGCGGTCTATGGTATGGTATGGTATTTGGGTTTTAGGGCGACTTGGATCTTTATATCGAGGACTCTTATGGTATGTTATGGTATTTGGGTTTTTTGGATATCGGAGGGCTCTATGGCATGGTATGGTATTTGGGTTTTAGGGCGACTTGGATCTTATATCGGAGGAGCTCTGGTATGGTATGGTATTTGGGTTTTAGGGAGACTTGGATCTTATATCGGAGGACTCTATGGTATGGTATGGTATTTGGGTTTTAGGGAGACTTGGATCTTATATCGGAGGGCTCTATGGTATGGTATGGTATTTGGGTTTTAGGGTGACTTTGATCTTTAGATCGGAGGGCTCTATGGTATGGTATGGTATTTGGGTTTTAGGGCGACTTGGATCTTATATCGGAGGACTCTATGGTATGGTATGGTATTTGGGTTTTAGGGAGACTTGGATCTTATATCGGAGGACTCTATGGCATGGTATGGTATTTGGGTTTTAGGGAGACTTGGATCTTATATCGGAGGACTCTATGGTATGGTATGGTATTTGGGTTTTAGGGAGACTTTGATCTTTATATCGGAGGGCTCTATGGTATGGTATGGTATTTGGGTTTTAGGGCGACTTGGATCTTTTATCGGAGGGCTCTATGGCATGGTATGGTATTTGGGTTTAGGGAGACTTGGATCTTATATCGGAGGGCTCTATGGCATGGTATGGTATTTGGGTTTTAGGGAGACTTGGATCTTATATCGGAGGACTCTATGGCATGGTATGGTATTTGGGTTTTAGGGCGACTTGGATCTTTATATCGGAGGGCTCTATGGCATGGTATGGTATTTGGGTTTTAGGGAGACTGGGATCTGTATATCGGAGGGCTAACCTGAACCTACCAGTTATCTCCCTTTGTTGTTTCAGTGGTTCGGGAACTTGGTCACCATGAAATGGTGGGATGACTTGTGGCTAAACGAAGGATTCGCTACGTTCTTCATGTACTTTGGAGCCGAGGTTATTGAACCGAACTGGGACATGGTAAACATTGTGCTTGAGGAGATAAATATTTATGTTGGATAAATATGTTGTGTTTTCAGTATAGGGCCAGGTTACTTGTACATTTGCCTTCTCTGAAATGAATCTGGAACCTGCTTGAAGTTTCAATAGTTATATGTGTTACGGTTGTATCTGCTGGTAATCTTGCTCCACATTGAAAACAATATTTTTTCGTCCATTATTCTGTCACAAAATTAAAGGTAAAGTATTTGGTGTTAACTAGGACACGATCTCCAAGTACAATAAGCATCGGCCTCTGGGGATGTGTCCAACTCTATTGTTCATCAAGATATCCCTGCGGTTGACAGAAGCATTGATACGCTGGATTCTTGCCGGGCATTTCTGATGATTCGACGTAGCAAATCGAAGCGCTCGTAATATATAAATTGCCGTTATTCATTTATATTCTATTGATTACTGGCTGGTTGATTTGTTTCTTGCACGCATCAATAGTCCAGCTATATGCCGGCGGGTTGGAAATAACTGGATCAGACAATCCAGTAATCAACATCAAGATCATCGATCTACTTAGTTGGGATATGTGTCAACCAAGTCAGTGTGTCTGACCACCCGATCCCGTCTGTCGCCTCTTACGACAAGCATGGGTTACTGAAGAACAATTCTAACCCGGATCTTCACGGTTCAGATATTGGTGAAGTGGAATAGATTGAGTTTAATGTTTCCAATGGGATGTCGCTCTAAATTAAAGAGTGAGTGAGTGAGTTTAGTTTTATGCCGCACTCGGCAATATTCCATCTATATGGCAGCGGTCTGTATATATTGGAATCTGGACCAGACAATCCAGTGACCAACAGCATGAGCATCGATCTACGCAATTGGGATACGATGACATGTGTCAACCAAGTCAATCGCCAAAGTTTTATTAGCAGATACCCCCAAAGTCGCCTATACAGTAATTCAGCATACACTATAGACTCAATACACTGTGTCTCTTCTGTTTCGTACAGTATAACCAATTTGTCGTGGACGAAATCATGCCAGTGTTTGAGTTCGATGGCCGTGTGACGTCACATCCGGTCTATGTTGACGTGGAGAGCCCGGAAGAGATTGACCAAATATTTGACTCAATCTCCTATAACAAGGTGAGACTGTAGATTCTAAGTTGGTTTGTCTGTATAAAAAAAAGAAGTTGAGTCGATTTTGTCTCCGATAATTATCATACTAATAATAATCATCACCACGAAAATGTGGTGTAGTGGTAAGAGCGTCCGTCCGGAGAGCGGAAGGTCGAGGGTTCGATCCCTGACCGCGTCATACCAAAAGACGTTAAAATATGGTACTTGTTGGTCCCTGCCTGGCGCTCGGCATTAATGGGTACAACAAGGACTGGTCGGCTCGGAGTCAGTATAATGTGTCTGAGTTGGGTATTCATGCTTCACTGCGGCATGGTATCTCAGTGGGCTAGCACTATCAAACCAGCTTACGTCTGGGCTAGTACAAGCAGCCGCACATATAAATACACACGCATGCACGTCGTCATATGAGTGAAATATTCTCAAGCACGACGTTAAACCCAATTTCACCTCACTCACAGTAGCAATAAGAGATGTTCTTCTTTTATTTGTTACACAAATATGACGTACATTGACTGACTACGTAACTATTGTGTAGAAAGTGGAAGACCTTTTATTGAAGCGTGTATCTCACAAAGTATGTCCAGTCACATATTGAGACATCATCTGAAACCTTTGATGTTGTTTTGTATGTGACACATGTCTACAGTTAATCAAGACTAAAGCCACCAGAAACTTAATCAAATACTTCACTGGCTAGCGTTACTCATGCAACCACACACTGCCTGTATTATGGGACTATGGCCTTCATAACGAATGTACTGTCTTTCTATAATTATTATAAAAAAAGACGACGACGACGATTACAATTGTTTAGGACACATAATCTGAGTTAAAAAATTTAAACGCCTAAAGGTGGTTTCTTAATCTCATTTACTTCAACAGGGAGGGTCTGTGATACGGATGTTGAAGTTCTTTATCGGCGCCGGAACGTTCCAGAGGGGCTTGACGGTGAGTGAGTGAGTGAGTGAGTGAACGAGTCAGTGAGTCAGCGAGTGAGTGATTGAGTCAGTGAGTGAGTGAGTCAGCGAGTCAGTGAGTGAGTGAGTCAGTCAGTCAATCAGTGAGTGAGTCAGTCAGTCAGTCAGTCAGTGACAAAGGCTGATAACACGACGATACTTTTGTTTCAGCCTCTTGAATGAGTACATAATCAATGAAGACCCTTTCAGGATTTCAGCTTGAATTGACTTATGTCCACCTGTCAATCATACAACACGAGTGACCAATCAGAAACTCTGATGTACTACAGAATCCTCCATTGTGTCTGACAAGTTCAAACATACGAACTAATCCTGCCACTTATGTAGCATCAAATATTTTCGGCGAAATATCTCTTTGCTTCGATTATTTTGTCGGTGCTTGGGAGTATTTTTTCGTTGTTTCCATTATTTTCTCGTTGCTGCCAGTATTTTTGTATGTTGATTGTTTGGTGACGTCTCTTGCAGCGATATCTCCTGTCCCGCGAATACAGCAACGCCGACCACGACGATCTTTGGGTGGCACTTGGAACGGTGAGCATTGTATACCCAGGGGCAAAAGAAACCATACGTTTGATTTCCAGTCGAATTTTGTCTTTAGTTAGAGATATCATTTACAACAAATTATTTGTACTATTTAGTCAGCATTGAGGAAAACCCATTTGCATGGCTATTCTTTGAAAGACTTTAAAACTTGCAAACGTTTGTCTTTGTACCCGAATGGTGAGAAGTACATTGTGAGATTAAATAAATTTACAACATTTGAAACTTGATATGAATGTAAGATAGCTGCAAATTTATTTCTTACCCCGTTCATTTCCACTTCTGAAAATGAAACAGCTGTCACAACAGGGCGATTCCACGGCGTCCATGAAAAATGCAGAATGCCGAGGTGTGCGCAATAGGGTCTCCTGTAGCGCCCCAGCAAGGCGGTGGCATCTCTAGTAGACGCGGTGGCATCTTCAGTAGACGCGGTGGGGTCGCCTAGAACGCCATGCGACGGCGCGCACTTTGAACATGCACAATGTACGCACTGTTGCTCTACGTTCTGACATTCGCGCAGTAGGGCCGCCGTAGCAACGCAGAAAGGTCTCCTAAAGCGCCACAGGAGCTCTGTGGGCACGCAGCATGGACGCACACGATCGCAGTACGGACGCAGTGGTAGTCGGCGCCGCTTGCACGGAGACCAAACGGAGTCCTTAGTGATGTCACTGCGTCTCTACCGCTTCATACGTCGTTTACACGTGTGTTATTTAGTTTACTGCGCTCCCCAAGAGCTGCCACGGCGATCATTGCGCTCCCCACGGCTCTTGTACCGCGTCCATGAGCGTTGGCATGGCGTTTACAGGGCGTTGTGGTATATATGCAGTCTCATCTTTGTCACCCTCATTTCACCATGACTGAATTTTGCCAGCAAGCCCGGCTAACGTTTTGGGCACGCAGTCAGCATAGTGAACGCACTGTCGACGCACAGTTGCAACTCTTAGCATACCGTCAGCACATTCAGTTGTCAGGAAGATTGTAGTCAATAGCGAGTAGTTCCGCCACGTGCATCAATAAGGGAGGTAATATTCACTTTGCTTCAAACATTCTGCTTCTGATACAAAACGGCCCCTACGATGACCAGTCCTGTGAATACCTTCGCCAGCTCGTACATCTGCATGTACCCACCACGGCTCTTAGATCAATGGATACGTTACGACTGACACAGCCAAGCACTAAAACCTGAATGGATGATAGAGCCTTTTCTGCAGCAGCGCCAGCTCTGTGGAACAATCTTCCAGTCACCCTCAGACGAACTGAGTCCCAATCATCTTGCTCAAAATCTACTTCTTCAAGATGGCTTTTGAATAGAACTCTTTTTACTCTTACTGTGTTTTTAACGATGTATACAACGCCGTTCAGCATCTGTGATGGAAACTAGGTGCTATACAAACCACTTATCATCATTATTATCAATCCGTCGCCTCATGCTGTCAACAAGGTCTTTGAAAATGTCTCGTCCTGTAGCGTTCCAGATTCGAACCAAGGCTGTGCCTAAGTCATCCAAAGTTCCGGAGCGGTGGGGTAGCCTAGTGGTTAAAGCGTTGGCTCGTCACGCCGAGGACCCGGGTTCGAATCCCCACATGGGTACAATATGTGAAACCCATTTCTGGTGACCCCGCCGTGATGTTGCTGGAATATTGCTAAAAGCGGCATAAAACTAAACTCAGTCAGTCAGTCAAGTCGTTTTTCCAACATTAGTACAGATGACTGGATGGAATATTTCAAGAGACTCTTAAACCTGACTGATTTCCCTGTAGATAGCTCTCTCATAGAGCATGTAGACTATACCATTGATAACCATGACGATCAGCTGTGTGATGGTTGTAGAGATGATAATGTAAATAATATTCTGAATGCTGATATTACAAAGGAAAAGACCGCCTCTGTGGTGTAGTGGTTAGAGCGTCCGCCCGGAGTGCGGAAGGTCGCGGGTTCGGTCCCTGACCGCGTCATACCAAAAGACGTTAAAATATGGTACTTGTTGGTCCCTGCCTGGCGCTCGGCATTAATAGGTACAACAAGAACTGGTCGGCTCGGAGTCAGTATAATGTGGGGTATTCAAGCATTCACTGTGGCATGGTATCTCAGTGGCCTTCCACCACCACCACCACCACAAAGGAAAAGATTGAAGCAGCCATAAACGATCTTAAGGAGGGTAAAGCACCAGGACCTGATGGTATTAAAACGGAAATGATTCAGTGTTGTAGTGATGTTTTAGCTCCATATCTGTTAGCTATATATAATAATATTATGTCAACGGGTATCTTCCCATCTGAATGGACTAAAGGTATTATTGTTCAACTGCACAAAAAAGGAAGTTTCGATTGTGTTGATAACTATAGGGGTATATGTTTGATGGATACCGTCGGGAAAATATTCTGCTCTATCATAAATGAACGTCTTAAACGTTTTGCTGATGTTTTTCACAGTATTCCCGAAGCCCAGGCGGGATTTAGAAAAGGTTATTGTACAGCTGATAATATTTTTACATTACAATGTCTTGTACAAAAATATCTCTCTAAAAGTGGTGGACGTTTCTATTGTATATATACTCATGCCAATAATGGTTGTCACCCCCCCATCCCCCCACATCCCCTCTCCCATTAAAAAAAATTGAAGGGGATGACAACCATTATTGGCATGAGTATATGTAGATTTTAAGAAGGCTTTTGATTCTGTTAACAGACATTTACTCTGGTATTCAATAATGAATAAAGGTGTCCATGGTAAATTATTTACAGTATTGATAAATATGTATTCTAAAATAAAGGCATCTGTTAGATTATCGAACACTACCATAACAGAATACTTTGATATCTTAAGTGGAGTTAGACAAGGGTGTGGAATTAGTCCATTTCTATTTTCAATGTTCATTGCTGAGTTTCAATCTATGATTGAGGATGCAGACTTAAGATGTATATTCATAGGTGCAGAATATTAAGAGCTACTTCTGTTATTGTATGCAGATGATTTATGTATTTTCGATGACAATGTCATTTATTTACAGAAAAAGATTGATATTTTATGCAAATTTATGCAAATCATGAGGCTTACAAGTAAATATGGATAAGACAGAAAATATTAGTATTTCGAAATGGTGGTTATTTAAGAAATTATGAGAAATGGAGTTTTGATGGAAAACCACTCAAAACAGCAACGACGTATTATAACTATCTGGGCGTTATGTTTTCCACTAGGTTGTCATGGACAGTGTGTACAAATGCTCTTGTATCAAAAGCCAGTAAGGCTTTATTTGTTATTAAGCAGCTTCAGCATAAATATACAAAAAGTCCTGCTAAAATGTTATTTAAATTGTTGACTCCAAAACAGATTTACAATTTTGTTGTATGGTGCAGAAGTGTGGGGATTTCAGGAAAGATATGTTATTGATAGATTTCATAATAGTTTTTGTAAATATGTTTTAGGTGTAGGTTAACATGTAGCTACTAACGCAGCTTTAGCTGAATGTGGTAGACATGGAATTTATGTAGATTATTACTTGGAATGTGTGAAATATTGGTGTAAATTGTTAAGAATTTACATTAAGAATCTAGATTCTATTGGAAGGAACACGTGGGCTTCGTGTGTTAGGTTATTGTTGAATATGTATGGTTTTGGATATGCGTGGTTTAGTCAAGATATTGGAGATATCTCATATATTTTGTCGTTATTTCAGCAAAGATTAGAAGATTGTGGACAACAAAACATTTTTAGCAATATTACTGTTTCATCGAGACTTGTACATTATAAGTTTATTAAATCATTGTATACAGTTGAATATTATTTATCAAATATTAATAGCAGGGAAGTAAGAAGTTACTTAAGGTTAAATGAGCTTCCTTTACGTTGTAATGTTAGACAATGAGAACCTTTTACTATAAACAGAATATGTAGAATGTGTATTATAATAGTATTGAAAATTAGTTTCACTTCATATTTGAATGTGATGCATATGTTTCTTTAAGAAAGAAGTATATACCAAATTGGGATTCTTTACCAAATATTTGTAAATTCAATAATTTATTGACCTCACATGATGTGAGTATTCTGATTAAATGTGCCAAGTTTATTAAGGAAGCTCTGAAATGTAAATCTGCACTAGTTGAATAGTAATACACGTATACCTGTCAATTGCCATACATATGTATATATGAATTGTATATACTTTTTGTACATGGGCCGATGGCCTACAAACGGAAATATACTCTCTTCACTCACTGTTGCAGCAAGCCGAAGAGGAGAAGAAGACTGCCGTCGTGGTGGACACGATGAAGACGTGGACCCTGCAGATGAACTATCCAGTGGTCACCGTGTCCAGGGCTGGCCCCAAGATGATACGGCTCACGCAGGAGAGGTTCCTGTTTGACCCTGCCTCTTCAGATCCCGGCAAATATGTGTCCCCGTATAAGTAAGACCCCTTTTTATTGAGAATCCCCATTATTCCACACATGATTACTCCGGACACTCTTCATTCCGTACAATAAAAAACTGTTTTTAGAACTCACAAAGTTCTCATTTGGGTACATCTACACTTACCATGTATACTCAAGACCCTTTCTATTTAGGAATCCCCGTTATGTCACACCTCATTAATCCGGACACTCAATATTCCGTACAATTATAAAATGCTTTTAAGGCTCGCAGGGCTCGCATATTGGTACATGTACACTTACCCCAGGTCAATTTCCGTGATTCTCGCGTGATGATGATGATGATGATCTGGAGATTTTACGTGCGCTTTTCTTAATAAATTATCTTCAGCTGTTTTGTGTAAGTTTACATATAACTTTACAAGGTGAACATAAGTTTATGTTTAACTCTACATACGTACAAGATACCTTTAACAGTGCCTGATGCATATGCATGTATATGTCACCTATGCCCTTACGTATTGTACTACGTGATCGGGTGGTCAGGCTCGCTGACTTAGTTGACACATGTCATCGTATCCCAATTGCGTAGATCGATGCTCATGAAGTTGATCACTGGATTGTCTAGGTCATACTCAATTATTTACAGACCGTCGCCATATAGCTGGAATATTGCTGAGTGCGGCGTAAAACTAAACTCACTCACTTACGTATTACTATGTGCTGCGTATATCTCTACGTCTTCAGTTACACCTGGAACATCCCCTTCACGTTCACCACGAGCGACCAGAAGAATTTCGACGTCACTGACGCCGACATCATCTGGATGCTGAGAAACGACACAGCAGGTAAAGGCGGCTTTAGGACGTTCACGGAAACGTTATCAGTTAGCAATACCAAAGCGAGATTATTCAACAGAAGTGACACGGCAAGCCTCTTTTTATGGCCAACGGTGACATTTGTTTGTTAATTGTGGAATACGAGACGATGGGGTAGCCTAGTGGTTAAAGCGTTCGATCGTCACGCCGTCAAGACCCGGGTTCGATTCCCATATGGGTACAATATGTGAAGCCCATTTCTGGTGCCCCCTGCCGTGATATTGCTGGAATATTGCTAAAAGCGGCTTAAAAACATACTCACTCACTCTGAAACAATGGTGGTGGTTGGGTAGCCTGGTGGTTATGTTGGTACTGAAGGGTTTACTGTCAATGTTGGAAACCTATTGAATGCTTTTCGCCACATCATTCGCCTTTGATTACGTAAAACGTAAATATGCTACTTTGGTTGAAAGCTTAATGGTGCTGGTGCGGTGGAGTATCCCAGTGGTGAAAGCGTTCGCTCGTCACGCCGAATACCCGGGTTCAAATCCCTACATCGGTACAATGCGTACAGCCCATTCCGGTGTCCCCTGAAGTGATATTGCTGGAATGATGCCCAGTGCGGCGTAAAACCATACTTATGTATTCACTTTAATGGATGCCAAGATAAACCAAAGTTTTGATTCCTATTGGCCGCCGTGAAAATAGCATAGAAAACACTCACATCTGTGTTCGAGATGACTTTTTGCTGCAGTCTATTTTCAAAGGACGTTTATCTATTAATAGGTAGTGTTCATCGTGACAGGTGGAGATGAGGTGAGGTGAAATTGGGTTTAACGTCGTGCTGGAGAATATTTCGCTCATATGACGACGTGCATTCGTGTGTATGTGTATGTGCGGCTGCTTGTACTAACCCAGACTTAAGCTGGTTTTATAGCGGTAGCCCACTGAGATACCACGCCGCAGTGAAGCATGAATACCCAACTCAGACACATTATACTGACTCCGAGCCGACCAGTCCTTGTTGTATCCATTAATGCCGAGTGCCAGACAGGGACCAACAAGTACCATATTTTAACGTCTGTTAACGTCGGGTATCGAACCCGCGACCTTCCGCTCTCCGGGCGGACGCTCTAACCACTACACCACGGAGGCGGTCGACAGATGGAGATTACAAATGATACTCTTTAACAACAACTGAAGGACAGTATTTGTTAGCAAACCAACAACGCAGTGAAATCAAAAGATGCGGAGATAACGAGTCTATTCATCCATGTTCATGTTCACTGAATATTTCTGATTTTGCAACAGCACCGTCCAAATATTTTCGTGTCTTTCCTTTGAATTCCAGTCTCGGCGTTTTAAATATCCATTTTCAAGGCCGTGTTATGTATAGTTCATTAACTCTTTAAGTTTTTGGTAATTTCTTAACGTCACACTCAGCAATATTCCAGCTATATGGCAGTGGTCTGTTAATAATCGAGTCTGGACCAGACTGATTGACAGCATCGATCTGCTCAACTGAGATACAATAACATGTCAACCAAGTCAGCGAGCCTGACAACCCGATTCCGGCAAACATGGGTTACTGAAGATCAATTTAAACCCGATCTGATCTTCAAGGGCCCTGTCTTAAGAGGCGACGAAAACTGTCGAGGGGATCATCCCAGTTGACTTGATGCATGTCGTCGTAATCTAAGTTTGAAGCTTATTTTATCAAACACTGGATTGTGTGGTCCAGAATCGATTATTTAGACAATGGCAATCACGTCAGCGACTCCAGCCATACGGCAAGCATGGGCAACTGAAGACCAGTCTAACGCGGAACTTCACGGGTCAACTCTTAAAGTGATCATGGCCTGTAGAAGACGACCAAGGTGTTGACTTTGTCTCCTCAAGCTGCGTGTAAAACGGGATTAAATGCCGCGGTCAAGCACAAGTGTGCGTGGCAGGCTGTACAATTCTTGAATTAGGCTGGTCATATAGTGTTAACTTACTGAGATACGATGGCACCGATTAAAATGGATACCTCACTCAGACACTTTATACTATGACCGATTTGACCTGGGTCCCGATCCACAAAACGATTGTAGCGCTACGACATTCGTAAGCCATACTTAACAATAGAGTTACGACAGGTCGTAAGGTTACGAACGCTTTGTGGATCGGAACCCTGGACTTGTTGAGCCCCCTTATTGCCAACCCCACTGAGGGTTGGGACGACCATGGACCAGTGCGCGAAATAAGTTCCAAATTCTGCTAGCTAGATAGTCGGGCTAGCTATGCCTGAAACTACTGCCCAACGAAATAACTCACTAGCCCGAAATTTGAATGTGGAAACTAACAAAAGGTTGCAAAAATAGATGGGAATAAGATATTGTTGACATGACACCGGTTTATCATTAAGCTGTTAATATGATGAACATTTTTATTTGGCCATAATCTTCCATGATTTACAAGTGTATTGTAATTTAATAAGTCGGAGAGAGTGAAATATTTATAAAATGACCCCATGAATATTCTCGAGCCAGTTGGGCGGGTGACTGTGGAGATGTACTTGCCCGACTGGATTTTTACTAGCCACGGGCTAGCGGGCCAGTGGCTATTTTCGCCAACTGCCACGAACATCTGAAAACTAAAATCGCTTTGTTTAACGGGCTCCACGATTACACATAGTGATTATATACACAAAACATGCTTATATTGAATAGACTGAATGTCTACTGATAAAACTCGACAAATATACTGAGTCAAAAAAGAAAATCCACATTCTTTCTTCAGGGCACTATAAAAGAACAAGAGATGGTAAGATGGTTAAATTGTTATTATTTCATTGCAGAGATCTGTGTGATGTAATCGATACACTGACAGTGCCATAATCAGTTCCATTAGGCTACACCGCCGTTCCAAAAAATGGGTATACAGAATGTCAAGTCACAAGAATTAAAATCAAAATTTTTTCAGTTCAATATCGTGTATGGCCACCCCGCGCATTCAACACTGCCAAACACCGTCTCCTCATCGACTGCCTGATGCTTGTGAACACGTGGTTGGGGATTCTGCGCCATTGCTCTTGCAAGGCAGCGCCAAGTTCCTGCAAATTCTGAGGCTGGTTCCTAAGACCACGAAGCCTTCTCCCAAGTGCATCCCAAACGTGCTCTATTGGATTAAGGTCAGGGGACTTCGATGGCCAGTCCATGACGTTGATTCCAGCGTTTTGAAGGAAATTTCGTGTCAACATCGCGGTATGTGGCCGAGCATTATCATGCTGGAACTGTAGGCCTGGGGCATGAGGCGCCATGAAAGGAACGAGTTCAGGGGTGAGCACCTGGTCGCGGTAAGCAGCAGGTGTGAGGTTTCCACGGATGACCAGAAGTCGGGAACGGTCGTTCCCACAGAAAGCACCCCACACCATGCAACTTCCGCCCCTGAATCTGTCGACTTCCTGTACACAACATTGGGCATACTGTTCACGACGTCGTCTCCAGACTCTATGCCTGCCGTCCGCGAATCTGATGGTAAACCTGGATTCATCGCTAAAGACGACTCGATTCCAGTCTCTCTGGGTCCATCGGAGGTGACGTTGGGCCCACAGCAGACGTTAACGTTGATGAAACGGCGTCAATATTGGGCCACGATATGGACGTCGAGAATGGAGATTGGCAGCCCGCAACCGATTTCGAATGGTCTCTGAGGACAGTCGACCTCTAAACATCTCAGCCCTGGTTCGTTTAGCCGGCAGAAATCTGTCACGTAGGTGACGTAGGACGATTTGACGGTCATCTGTTCGTGACGACACACGTGGACGACCCGACCTTGGGCGATCAGAAGTGGTGCCAGTTTGTTGTAGACGACCTCGCAAGTCATACACAGTACGACGGCTGCATCCCATTGCTCTTGCGACGTCAATAACTGATCTTCCCGCTTGCAACATGCCAACGGCACGTTCACGTTGCACATTTGACAATCGTGGCATTTCAAGTACCGTCAGAACTGTGGTTTAAAAATGTTTTTTTAATTCTTGATGCAAATGCAAACACGTGCATATGAAAAAAAAACTTCGATGCGAAGATCACGTGATTGACTGCACGTGCAAAACCTTATTTGGGCACGTGCAAAACCTTATTTGGCACTAACATCATTTGCACGACGAATGGATGGGTTTGAGTGGGTTTTGCTAACGTTTTTCTAGAGTCGAAAGGTAGGGATCCCATTTCGGATACATAGATGTATCATCAGAGAAAAATTATTCATTATTTTTTAAATTACATTTTGTGAAGTTTCTTTTTTGACTCAGTATATGTACACGTTCTCGTATTTGAAAACTATTTCTTATAAGGCTGAGATCATCGAGTTGAGTGGCACATGTACATTTCAGATGTTTATGACACCACCGTTACGATACCGGACCCGAGCGATGAGTCGAGTTGGATTCTGGGTAATATCCGTCACCATGGTTACTATCGCGTCAGCTATGATGAAGACAACTGGAAGAACATCATCAAGCAGCTTAAAGAAAACCACGAGGCAAGTAGCTGTGAAATAAATGTTTTAAATCATTGTTCAGTTTGGTGAACAGTTCTGAGAATCAATCCACTCGCTTGGCAGACGATGACATGCACCAGAATACCTTCATTTCATGCGATTGAACCTTCACATAGCCTGTATGATCCAAAGTTGAACCGATCGGTCGGTCGGCTTACGAAGCATATTTATCGGTTTATATTTTTTTAAATAAAAAGGATAAAAAATATATCAATATTTGTTCATATTTGATCGTATCTACATCAGAAAAAAAGACAAAACCAATATTCCAGCTACGTTACAGCGATCTGTACATAATAGAGCATAGATCAGACAATCCAGTGATCAACAGCATGAGCATCAATCTACGCAATTTGGAACCGATGACATGAGTCAACCAAGTCAGCGAGCCTGACGATTCGATACCGTTAGTCGCCTCTTGCGACAAGCATGGATGGCTGAAGACCACCTCCTTACAGCTGCAATAGTGATGAGCAGCGTTAAACAACAATCAAAACAGTTGTTTTATGTGCCCAAGGCAGGTAACTCTGCCTTTGAGGACTTCAACCCGCCCCATTCCACCTTTTGCCTACCATTGATATTCATACATCTTTGTTTTTACAGGTGATCATTCCAATAAATCGAGCTCAGATCATCAACGACGCCATGGACTTAGCCAGGTAAAAATGCCAAACCAGTGACTGATATTATGAACACCATCCCTCGCCGTCACAGTACCACGACTTGCTTTGACTACCTCCTTACCTCCAGAATCGTGGCGATCGGTGTTGGTATTTATCAGACAACCAAAAATTGACTTCCTGTATTACACACATTTAAGTTCGTTAATCTCTCGTCGCTATATGGACCCGTGAAGGTCCGGGTTAGAATATTAATCTTCAGTAACCCATTCTTGTCGTAAGAGGCGACTAACGGGACAGAGTGGTCAGGCTCGCTGACTTGGTTGACACAAGTCATCGGTTCCCAATTGCGTAGATTGATGCTCATGCTGTTGATCACTGGAATGTCTGGTACAGACTTAATGATTTACAGACCGCCGCCATATAGTGTTAAGTGCGTGTTCGTGTTCAGAGAATCCTGACTTCATGAAGGTAGGAATAAGGGGGCGGTGGGGTAGCCTAGTGGTTAAAGCGTCCGCTCGTCACGCCTAAGACCCGATTTTGATTCCCCACATGAGTACAATATGTGAAGCCTATTTCTGGTGTCCCAGAAGGGATATTGCTGGAATATTGCTTAAAAACGGTGTAATATGAAATCACTCATTCACTCATGCACCGCAGCTAAGGTCTGCGCAAGTCACCGACATGGCATTCAGCACTCACTCTCTATGGCTGATAATATGTTTGGTCGATCCGTGTTTTAAGGGCTGGTTACCTGGCGCAGCTGACTGGATTACAGACACTGGAATATCTGTCGGCGGAGTTGAACTACTACCCGTGGAGCACGGCCCGAGACAAGCTGGTCTACATAGACACCATGATCCGGGACACCGAGATATACCCCGCCTTTCAGGTAGAGTGAGTGAGTGAGTCTGTCTGAGACAAGCTGGTCTTCATAGACGCCATGATCCGGGACACCGAGATATACCCCGCCTTTCAGGTAGAGTGAGTGAGTGAGTCTGTCTGAGACAAGCTGGTCTTCATAGACGCCATGATCCGGGACACCTAGATATACCCCACCTTTCAGGTAGAGTGAGTGAGTGAATCCGCCCGAGACAAGCTGGTCTACATAGACACCATGATCCGGGACACCGAGATATACCCGCCTTTCAGGTAGAGTGGTGTGAGTCGGCCCGAGACAAGCTGGTCTACATAGACACCATGATCCGGGACACCGAGATAGGACCCCGCCTTTCAGGTAGGTAGAGTGAGTGAGTCGGCCCGAGACAAGCTGGTCTACATAGACACCATGATCCGGGACACCGAGATATACCCCGCCTTTCAGGTAGAGTGAGTGAGTGAGTCGGCCCGAGACAAGCTGGTCTACATAGGCGCCATGATCCGGGACACCTAGATATACCCCGCCTTTCAGGTAGAGTGAGTGAGTGAGTCTGTCTGAGACAAGCTGGTCTACATAGACGCCATGATCCGGGACACCGAGATATAACCCGCCTTTCAGGTAGAGTGAGTGAGTGAGTCTGTCTGAGACAAGCTGGTCTTCATAGACGCCATGATCCGGGACACCTAGATATACCCCACCTTTCAGGTAGAGTGAGTGAGTGAATCCGCCCGAGACAAGCTGGTCTACATAGACACCATGATCCGGGACACCGAGATATACCCCGCCTTTCAGGTAGAGTGAGTGAGTCGGCCCGAGACAAGCTGGTCTACATAGACACCATGATCCGGGACACCGAGATAGACCCCGCCTTTCAGGTAGAGTGAGTGAGTCGGCCCGAGACAAGCTGGTCTACATAGACACCATGATCCGGGACACCGAGATATACCCCGCCTTTCAGGTAGAGTGAGTGAGTGAGTCGGCCCGAGACAAGCTGGTCTACATAGGCGCCATGATCCGGGACACCGAGATATACCCCGCCTTTCAGGTAGAGTGAGTGAGTGAGTCTGTCTGAGACAAGCTGGTCTACATAGACGCCATGATCCGGGACACCGAGATATAACCCGCCTTTCAGGTAGAGTGAGTGAGTGAGTCGGCCCGAGACAAGCTGGTCTACATAGGCGCCATGATCCGGGACACCGAGATAGACCCTGCCTTTCAGGTAGAGTGAGTGAGTGAGTCGGCCCGAGACAAGCTGGTCTACATAGGCGCCATGATCCGGGACACCTAGATATACCCCGCCTTTCAGGTAGAGTGAGTGAGTGAGTCGGCCCGAGACAAGCTGGTCTACATAGACACCATGATCTGGGACACCGAGATAGACCCCGCCTTTCAGGTAGAGTGAGTGAGTCGGCCCGAGACAAGCTGGTCTACATAGACACCATGATCCGGGACACCGAGATAGACCCCGCCTTTCAGGTAGAGTGAGTGAGTGAGTCGGCCCGAGACAAGCTGGTCTACATAGGCGCCATGATCCGGGACACCGAGATATACCCCGCCTTTCAGGTAGAGTGAGTGAGTGAGTCGGCCCGAGACAAGCTGGTCTACATAGACGCCATGATCCGGGACACCGAGATAGACCCCGCCTTTCAGGTAGAGTGAGTGAGTCGGCCCGAGACAAGCTGGTCTACATAGACACCATGATCCGGGACACCTAGATATACCCCGCCTTTCAGGTAGAGTGAGTGAGTGAGTCGGCCCGAGACAAGCTGGTCTACATAGACACCATGATCCGGGACACCGAGATAGACCCCCTGCCTTTCAGGTAGAGTGAGTGGAGTCGGCCCGAGACAAGCTGGTCTACATAGAGACACCATGATCCGGGACACCGAGATATACCCCGCCTTTCAGGTAGAGTGAGTGAGTGAGTCGGCCTGAGACAAGCTGGGTCTACATGAGGCGCCATGATCCGGGACACCTAGATATACCCCGCCTTTCAGGTAGAGTGAGTGAGTGAGTCGGCCCGAGACAAGCTGGTCTACATAGACGCCATGATCCGGGACACCGAGATATACCCCGCCTGTCAGGTAGAGTGAGTGAGTGAGTCGGCCCGAGACAAGCTGGTCAACATAGACACCATGATCCGGGACACCGAGATATACCCCGCCTTTCAGGTAGAGTGAGTGAGTGAGTCGGCCCGAGACAAGCTGGTCAACATAGACACCATGATCCGGGACACCGAGATATACCCCGCCTTTCGGGTAGAGTGAGTGAGTGAGTGAATGAGTGAGTCTGAGACAAGCTGATCCAGATGAACGAGACAATCACAGTATCCATTATATAAGGATAACGTTCTCAACTAAATGTACTAATCCGTACTAAATTGAGCGTTCGCTTGTCACGCCGAAGACCCACGTTTGATTCCCCACATGGGTAAAATGTGTGAAGCTCGTTTCAGGTGTTCCCCTCTGTGATGTTGCTGGAATATTGCTAAAAGCGGCGTAAAACCATACTCACTCATTCATTTAAAAACGGTTGGTCCTTACTTACAATAGCTTGTCTGTTTCAGGAATTCCTGAGATCGAGCAGCGACGCAGCCTTCAGGTTTTATGGTTTACGGACGCCAGCAGAAGGACAGATAGAGTCGTAAATATATTGGTTCTCTCAAACATTGTGAATATTGAAGATAGCTAATTTGTTCGCTGATCTCCCATTCTTCAGACAGTCATTCTGCAGACAGCTTAAAATATTTAAATACTTCAGAAGTTATCAATGTTTATATTCCATGCAACAGTGCAAAGAAAGAAAAATAATAATATCTGAAAAAAATGTAAAAGTTACTACTCGGGCGATATAAATGTATGTATGAATTATGTACTATAGGCCTGTGGCCTCTTCAGTACGGAAAAAACTCTCTACTCTCCTGAGCACCGAGTAGGCTAATTAAGCTGTTTCATTATTGCTGTGTGGTGAGGGTTATTAACCCCTCTCTTCAAGTGTCTGAAGAATAGGAGGACACCATTTGTTAGGTTCAGAATCTTCTCAGAATGTTATCCAATGTAGTGTCTGAAATCGAACTGTCTGACACTGTAGCTTGATCGCATAGAAATGTGTCCGGTAAGGACTGTGGTGTCTTCAATCGGACTGTCTGACACTGTAGGTTTGCTGCTCAGAAGGTGTCCAATACCAACTGTTGTTTCTTCAATACGACTAACCGACAACTGTCGCACGTGTCAGGCACTGTGGGGGTTGTCACATAGATTTGTCCAATGCAGGTTCTGGTGTAATTAATCAGGACTGTCTGGCTATGAATATTTGCTGCTTAGAAAATTTGTCCAGTACGGACTGTAGTGTATTCATAAAGACTGTCTGGCATTGTAGGTTTGCTGCTCCGAAAGTTGTTAGTACAGATTGTCTTCATTAGGGCTGTATGGCATTGTAGGTTTGCTGCTCCGAAAGTTGTTAGTACAGATTGTCTTCATAAAGACTGTCTGACAAACTGTCTTCATCAGGGCTGTCTGACATTGTAGGTTTGCTGCTCCGAAAGTTGTTAGTACAGATTGTCTTCATCAGAACGGTCTGGCATTGTAGGTTTGCTGCTCCGAAAGTTGTTAGGACAGATTGTCTTCATAAAGACTGTCTGACAAACTGTCTTCATCAGGGCTGTCTGACATTGTAGGTTTGCTGCTCCGAAAGTTGTTATCACAAACTGTCTTCATCAGGACAGTCTGGCAGTGTAGGTTTTCTGCTCCGAAAGTTTTTAGTACAGACTGTCTTCAATATGACAACCTGACATGGTAGGTTTCCTCCCCAGTAAGTTGTCCAATACGTACAATAGTGTCTTAAATATGACAACCTGACATTGTAGGTTTGCCCAGCGTGAGGTGTCCACTGCAGCATGCAATGTCTACAACCAGGACTGTCTGCAGGAGGCCAGGGATCTGTTCCTGGCATGGAAGGACAACCCACAGGATAACAAGTGAGTCGACCACAGCGAGAAACACCGACAGGTTTAGATACGGATTTCCACTATAACCAGCCCTCGATATATCACCCATTATATGAAGGCTTTATGCCAGATAACATTCGATTTGGGGTGTATTTTTAATCGAACGTCTTTAGAATAGATCGGAGAGTGTCTGCA